>NC_085102.1:3633792-3851292 GCF_963422355.1 Corticium candelabrum
TTCTCCAACTGACTGCTAGCTTGTCGGGAACAAAGAAAGATCTACAAACAGAACATGAAGTTGTACCAGACACGAAGTATATTGATTAATAAAATACCCAATTGCTGAGAGAAATCGAACGTTCCTTGCCTGCCGTGGCATCTGTGAGTAAACTTCTTGAGGTATCATTTGAGGTATTACTTCGAAGACATTGCACTCCTCATTGCTTGATTGGGAGGAGTACTTTCTCATCTCTTCGCTTCCAATAGCTCTTTTTGCCAATGCTTCCAGCCACTCTTCAGTAATAATAGTGAGAGCTGCAACTGGGCTCTTCTCACCTTTCTTTGTCAAGTCGGTGATAACCTGAAGCATGGTATCGACTTTTTGGTTAAAAGAGTGCGACGGCCTTTTGCTTTCTTCAAAACTGCCATTATCTGCACAAAGATGTAATTAATGATGCAGACACTTATGTATACAGTGCTCAAAATTACTGCCGGTCATCGGTCAATGGCCGATCATATTTGGATAATGACCGGTGATAGTTGCTAATTACCGGTCAAGGTGACCGGTCAACTTTTGTAGGTCATTAATTAGTGATGAGAAGAGCTATCCCAGCTCTATGAAGAGCCAATTAAGTGTATAGCTAGTCTACATAGCTATGCGATATTATATGTTAGCTATGTACATCATTTAGCACCATCTATTTAGTCTCTGTTCATGTGTTGGCCTCTGAATTTGTACTCTACAATCTATAGCACCGCCCAACTTTTACCTTATTTGTCAGGCCTCAATCATGTCTGCATGAGAGGGACAGCCCTGCATGTTTATCTAAGTCTTGTGAGAGGACCGTTTAGCTATTGTTGTGTTACTATGAAATGCCATAACATCTCTCGTGAATTATGATACAATCAGTTAAGTGGTCATGCTGTGTAAAGATTTGCTATGGTACATGGAACATGAGTACTTAATGACGTTAATTATGGTATACTAACATCTGTTGAAACTTCCGCGTTGCTTTTTGCCTTTCAATTCATTGTTAGAGCGTTATGTCTCTGGACCCAGTTGCGCAGTTTCTTTACCCAAATGATGCTCCGGTGACCCATAAGCCTGTGTGTGTGGGAGCTGATGGCAATTGCTTTTTTCGGGCTGTTGCAATGTTCTTGACAGGAAAGGAAGAAAATCACAAGCAACTCCGTCAGCAAGTTGCAGAACAGCTCTGCAACAAGCCACAGGCAATTGCAGCTGCTTTGATTGAAAAATCTTCGTCTTGTCCAGGTGTGAATCCTTCTTCACTCATTGCCACGTTTCTTTCTGATGAGAGTTACAGCGTGTTCAAAGCCGCAAAGGAAGTGGGAAAGGGCACTGAGGACAGTCTAGCTTTAGCTGTGGTGAAGGAGGGCAATGAGACAAAGAAATTTGGAAGTTGGTGTGGGATGGTGCAAGTCTATGGTGCAGCTGCAGCAATTGGTTGTTCCATCAACATGCACTACCCTGAGGTTAACCAACGTATCCGCCCCTTTATGAATACCATTGTACAACCTTTGGAATCTGCAACAAGTCAAAATAATGATATTCATATCATGTGGTCTAGCACAACTCAGCCAGCAACTCTTAAGGGAAATGTTCAACTCAATCACTTTGTGCCTTTGCTACCCAGATCAGCCACTAATCTCAGTTACCATGCCGAAAGTGACATTCCTGCCTCTGATTGCTGTGATGAGTCTGACTCTGACAAACTTGAATCTACCTTTGGCTTCAGTGATGATGAGAATGCCAGTGAATTTGTTGTAATGAAAACCCTTAGAAAATCAAGAAAGTCAAAGAGAATTGAACCAAAGTCATGGTCATTGTCTGGATTCCAACCTAAGAGCCCAAGGGTTTGTGCAATACCTTCGAACATGGATATTACAGTAGAAACTATGCATGAAGATTCTGGCATACCTGTTGACTCACACCACACTGCAGCCCAAGAAAGTCAAAATGGTGACAAGCCGGCATATGGCAATGCTTCTTGCACAACTCAACGTGCTATGGCTGCCACTGCTACTAAGCCAAAGGGTTCTGAAAGCAAGTCTTCCAAGATCAAGCAAACTCTTGATTCCTGGTTATTAAGTAACAAGAACAAACATGTACAGAAAGACCAAAGGGAGATTAGAAATAGTCATCCGATTACAACCATTCCAGAGCTTGCAAAAACACCAGTACGTCAAATGTGTCATCAACCACATGCAGACGTCATATATCAAAAGAAACATTTATGGGGTGGAAAAGAAGCCATGAAGCTGATTATCAAACTATGTCATGGCTTAAATGTGAAGTGATGAAAGATAATCCTTCAATGGTTGATATTTTGTGGTGTGAGGTGTGTCGAACATACCAATCTAAGGTATGTGGCACTAAGCATTTCTCCAGAACGTGGATTGATGGGTCAAGAAATCACAGAACCAACAATGTCATTGATCATGCTGGGAGTGCTCAGCATCAAGCTGCAATGTCCTACAAGCGAAAAGAAACAGCAAGAGAGAGGAGAGAGCCAGTGACGGATTACAGTGAGATTGCCAGAAGTTTTAAGATGAAGCCGGAGACCAAAGCAAGGATGATGAAGAAATTTGAAATATGTTATTTTCTGGCAAAAGAAAACTTTCCATTCGTAAAATATCCATCTATCTGTGCTCTTGAAAAACGACATGGTGTTGAGCTGGGAGAGGCATATTCAACTGATGTAGCAGCTAGTCACTTTGTGCATTATATTGCTGAAAGTCAGCGACAGCATTTCAAACAAACAGTGGCAGCACCTTTCTTCAGCATCTTGATGGATAGTTCAGCTGACAAAGGAAAAGTGGAGAATGAGTTGTTTGCAATCATCTATTCTGAGAGTGATCACACCTCTGAAAAGCTAATAACTCGAAGTCGATACTTTAAAGTACTGGAACCGTCTAAGGCTGATTCTGCTGGACTCTTCGATTGCCTACAAGAAGCTCTGAAAGATATGGGTATAAGAGATTTGATGAATCCAGAAAATGTGCTGCAAGTCAAAAATTTGCCAATTCTTGTTGGTGTGGGAACTGATGGTGCTGCTGTAAACATCTCAGAGATACGTGGACTAAAAGCAAAAGTTCAGAATGTTCTGCCATGGATTTTCTGGATGTGGTGTTTTGCCCATCGACTAGAACTGGCAAGCAGAGACGCTCTCTTCAATCCAGTATTTAAAGAAATAGATGAAATGCTTCTTAGGATCTATTATCTTTACAACAAGTCTCCCAAGAAATGTAGGGAACTGAGGGCTATTGTGAACGATTTGAAAGAAGTATACAATTTTCCAAGGGGTGGCAACCTACCAGTGAGAGCATCAGGAAGCAGATGGATTGTTCATAAGCGAAGAGCACTCCACAGAGTTCTCGATAGGTATGGGGCTTACATGAACCACCTAGCAAGCCTCTGTGAAGATGCTAGTCTTAGAAGCCCTGATCGGCAGCGTCTAAAAGGTTATTTGACAAAGTGGACTCATGCAAAAATAATTCTGTCCTGTGCCCATTACATAGATATTTTAGATCCCGCCGCTAGTCTGAGCTTGTCTTTACAGGAAGATGATCTTGATATCATTAAGGCAATTCAATCAGTACTCAAAAGTCACCGAGCCATGGAACAGTTGAAAGAAACTCCCTTAACCAATTGGTTTGCAAGCAGACGTGTCATGGACAATCTAATAGAAAGTGCAGATGACAAAATGACGTATCAAGGAATTGAATTACATCACTTCAATGATGTTGTTGTGAACAGCTGCAGACAGCAAGCTTCAAGTGATCTGAGAAGATTGGATGATGAATTGAAGGAAAGACTTTCATGGTCAGACACAAAACTTATGAGGGCTATTATGGTTTTCTTGGACACACAAGCCTGGTACTCACACAAAACCGATGAGTCTTTCTCTCATCAGCTTACAGAGGCTGTTTCAATGCTAGTTGAGAATTTCCGAGCTCCTCTCGAGGCCAAGGCTACTGATCTAGCAGCAATTCAGGAAGAAGCCAAGGAGATGCTTGACTATGCACATCAATATCTTCGAGTGGACAGAGATGGGTATCAACATGTTTGGTACCGCTTGGCGTTTGGACCTGACTGCACGCAATTTAGGAATTTAGTTGCTATTGCACAGCTCCTTTTCAGCTTACCGTTTAGTACTGCAAAAGTAGAACGCCTTTTCTCCCGCTTAAAACTTGTTAAAACTGATCGTAGAACAAGTCTTAGTCAGGAGACGTTATCTGATCTGCTAGAGGTCAGTGTTGAGGGAACTGAACTTGAAAATTTTGATTCAAGCGCTGCTGTACAGTTATGGTGGTCAGACTGTTCAAGAACTCGTCATGAAAGTCATCCCAAAAAAATAAAAATTGAATGCAGCAGCGAGACCATTCATCAACAAGAAGACACTTCAGCGATCAATGAGGCAACTGAAACAATATGTGAGGCAGAGCAGTCGGTATCTCTGGATGATTGGGACTCTTGGATCTTGAATGATGAGTGAAATATGGTCACAGTACCACAACTTGCATCGTCACACTACCACAACTTGCATCGTCACATGCACTAGCACAACTTGCATGATGTCAGAATAGCATCTCAGATCTGTAGTAACTAGTTATGTTCGAACAAATATGCTTATAGTGTGGTGTTAGAGTAAATTGCTTAATTTGATGTAAAACTGTAACATTATAAAGGAAAGCAGTTCACAGTTTGCTATGTTTTGTTAGTTACTGCAATTTTAGGTGCTTTCATGTTGTAAACTAATGCCTACTTCCTTAGTAATATGTGTATTCAACTGACTCTTGTTTCTTGGTTTATGATTGCTAATTAAATTAGAGATTACTAATTTTTGATTACTAGCTGCTTTTGATTACTAATTAAATTAGACGACCGGTAAAAAATTTGAATGACCGGCTAACTTCTGGCATTACTGGCCATACGGCCGACTAACTTTGAAAACTAATTTTGAGCACTGTGTATACGATATAGGACAAACAAGCATAGACGGACAGAAGTCTACAAATTGAATAAAGTCGTTCACACGATGAAAAATAAACGTTGACAAGTGCATCTATTTACAATAGCTCGACGTCTCTTTCAATCTATCACTGTACTCAACATTAAGCGTTCCATATCACACACAAACTGCGCAATCATCGCTGACGAGGTATAAGTTCTATTTAGCAGCCACAAATGTAGAGAATTTGATGTCATTCTTAGCAACAAAAACTAGTCTCGTTTAACGAGTTGTTAAATGTTCTTTGTCTCAAAGTGTTCGAACTGACTGACAGGACAGCAGGCATGCAAGCAAACAAATTCATTTATATCACAAATATAGCCATGCCTACCAAAGATTGAAGAAATTGATGTTTCACTCTCATTCGTTGCTCTCTTCAAAATTGTATCCCAAGATTCAGACTTTTCTCGATATTGATCAACGAGAGGAGAGACACAGAGAGCCGAATCATTGCGAAAGAATTCTTGTGAAATTTGACGAACGTCATTTTCATCCACATTCCATAATCCTTCAGCATCCACTGCTCCACCTGCAGTTGGATCTGGCACGTTGACGACTAACGTGTTGTGTAAACTTTCGCATTGGCTGCTAACTCTGTTGCTGTCCTTCATTTTCAAAATCTTGTCTAGAGTTTCTTGTGCAAAAGCCAACGTTTCCAAAGGACGATGAGCGAGAAGTATGTTGATGAATTGCTTCTGCTCGCTTTCAGAAAGAAGATGAACAGAATCAGACACTGGCAGACGATACTTTACTTTTTCTGGATTATTCATACGATGAAATATAAGTGCGACAACGTGCTCACACCAATTGGAGTCAGAATGTTCTGAGCACAACATCGAAGTAACACGTTGGCGGTCAAAATAAACAGTAGCAACCGTCTTTCTATTTTGGTTGTACCTATAAGTGCTGTTTTGAATTTTCCCAGTCAAACAAAATCCTAAAACAGTTAGATTAGCAGTTGCCTTACCCACACTTTAATTAAAAAACCACACATGATTTGCTTTACATATTTGGACACAAACTATATATATATATATATATATATATATATATATATATATATATATATATATATAATAAATATATATATATATATAATATAATATAAAGACCGAATTCGATCATGCATGCAAGCCATTTCCTACATTTAATAGCAAAACTCAAGAAAAATGCTTCAAACTAAAGCACGTGTGCCCACTGCCCCGGTCTACTAACGCATGATTTAAACAGACTTCGCCTGTCCTCATTGCGCACACGTTAACAGCAACTGTGCAAAAGTCTACTTCTGTACTTCTGTCGATCTTCTAATAGTAAAATAGTCTACGGCCGTGTTTCCACTAGCTGCACCTTAAACTAGTTTAGCTTAAATGCGTTTAAAACTAAACCAGTTCAAGAAAGCGACCGTTTCCACTAGGAACTTGCACATCCGGGATGTTGTAAACAAACCGTCTAGGAACGCCTTGATTTGAAGTCTTGGGCTGGTCTGCCACCGAGTCAGGGCAACTGTTGGTTGTTACTGATTCAGCATCTGCTAGTAGGAATTTGCATGAGGATGATCACGTCGACCAAGGACAGCGTCTTCTCTCTCTCCGTAGCTGCTGATTTCTTTCCCGTGGCTAACAACCCTTATATCTTCTAGGGCAATCCTATCCCAACAAAATAGTCAATATCATCAAAACAGCGTTTCAGAAGCCATCTAAACAAGCGCGATACTGTCACGTGACATTTAAACCTAAACCGCTTTGCTAAACCTACTTCGAAGTACTAAGAAAGCGGGTTTAGGTTTAACATCTAACTGGTTTAGTGCAGGTGGAAACAGGTCAACTGTTAAACCAGTTTAGCTTAAACCACTTGGTAAACCAGTTTAGGCACTAGTGGAAACGCGCCCTACATATATTTCCAATTGGAACAGGTTATTTGTCTCTGCTACTGGTCAGACCCATTAAACGTTGGCCAGCTTTGTTTTGCGAAGCCAACAGAAGTCAAAAAGGAAGTGGTTGGCTGCGCGAGGCTAAGTCAAGATATAGGTGGATAGATACATAATACATTTACTATGTGCGTCTATGTGTATTGCCTACGTGACTTCTGTAACTGATTTGTTTTGTAAGAAATCAGATGTTATTTTGTATCGCTGAATTTTGCATACAATAATACAATTAACTTCACTTTTAACGTGCTTTATGCTAGACCAATTTGCATTTGCTACTGGCGACAATGACAGATTTTTTATAGACATTGATTGCTAACGATATCGCTCATCTCCCATTAGTAATAGTAATAATAATTATATATTTTGCATAACAAAATATTTTACAAACACTGAAAGGAAAGTGGCAAAGGTATCAGCTTAAACATTCTTTGCAAATTTAGAAATCCCATTAGCTAACATAATAAAATAAAAATGTTAATTTATGTGTCACGTGGAATTTTTGAGGTTAGTACATCAATGCAGTTGTCATGCTGTTCTTAGCCACTCACCAATCTGCATTGCATCTTCCACAGTAAACTCAAGATTGTCTGTGTGTCTTGTAATTCTGGTTGGTTGCTGGAACAGATCAGAGAATTTGTTGTATCCTGTAGTTTTCCGAGATAGGTAAGCGTAACGTCTAATGAGACCCTTGTCAACGGGAAACGACGCCTTCATGACAGCCAGCTGAACTTCTTCGGCCATTTTCTTGCCTAGTCGCTGAGCCCACAGTTCTACTGCCTCAAAAGGCAATCTAGCTCCAATTACATTAGCCGCCTGCTGAGAGAGAGAACTGACGACACCCTTGTCGCTACACATTACTACTTCTGGTTCCTCCTTCTCCAGCAGACTACCGGTAACCTCCATGTCTGGGTCTGACTGATATGTTGGGCTATCCATATAACCTCGGTCAGTGTCACGGTCGTAGTAGTTGTAGCTATCATCAGGCTCATATTCATTTCCTGATGAGTCAAACATCATGGCTGTGGTACACGTGTACGTACAGTTCCGTTCGCTATCTAAACATCACGTGACATCAAGAACGGCTATCCCGTATAAGTATGTAGTAGTTTTACGGTATCCGTAGGCGCCTCGCGTTGGTGAGTAACACGTCCGTCTACTAAAAAGCCACGCTTTAGCTAGACAGTACACGTATTTGTTAAAACACTCAGTGGCGTAGCTACGGGGGTTTGGGGAGGTTCGGTTCTCCAAAGCTAGCTAGAGACGTGGTTGCTCAGAATGATTTTAGGTACATAACTATTCAGTTCCAAAATGATACGTTGTCAGTTTGTAAATATATACGTATATACATATACAGTTCTTTCAATGCTTAAAAGTAGAATGTCCTCTTGCTGAAGACTATCATAGAGCCAGGTGGTCGCTGAGAGAATGTGATCGCTGGTACAGATTTCACTGTATGCGTCAAAGTAACCCTTCCATTTATGGCGACACAAACTTCCAGGGAACGCTTTAGGTATAGTGGCTGCATCTGGCCTACCATATATGAGGATGCAAATACAGATGATGGTAAGAAAGGAAATACAAGACATTAATTAATAGCTCAGAGTTGTAACTAAATGTTAATTTATGTAAAATGATATCTAATTTAATTGATGTATTTATGATTGCAATGTAAACGTTTATACTGAGTCTTAACTAAGTATTCTTTTAATACAAACCGAAAGCTGTATGTGTGTTTGTATGCATGTATGCATACATTGACTGATAAGTCATCCGAAATCGGTTGACTTATATTACCATCGTGTATCTACCGCCGCTATCATAGACAATGTTACATCCCACTGTCACTGAAATCTTGTCTAGATCCCACTGCAACTACGTGCAGTGATATCACATGCAGTATACCTAGGAAACATCAATCCAGTAAGTTTCAAACTGCACTCGAGCAATCGTAACTGCATTACAAGTTCATGTTGGTACACTAGTATTGGGAAGAACTGTACCCCTGGTCTCTCCATACCTACGCCTCTGTGTCAGAAAATAAACAGTCTCACAACTCTCGTCTGTTATATAACCTTTCTTTTGACATCCCGTGCCCGTGCTTGATTACGTTGCTAGCTATTTAGTTTCTAGTTTTGTGTAACACTATGTATATATTTATAATATGCATGCATATGTGTGCAAGCTGTTGTAACGTACTATAAATGTATACAATTATGTCAGCGTTTGCTCTCGTTTGGTTGAAAAACAGTCGACAACATTAAAAATTTAATAATACTGATGATGATATACTTCAGACAAAATACAAAAATACATTTTAGACAAAGTACATTAATACATTTGCAGGTTATCAGACAACCAAAAACAGAAAATTATAGAAATTCAATCAGAACAAATGCACGTACGTAATTGTTCCATTCAGTAATCAGAATAAAAGACTAACTATTTATATCAATTAATAGACGGTCTAATCAAGTCTTGGTAAATATGTCTCTAGTTATCTTCCAGTTGATGTGTGACGTTCGACGGACTCGCAGATTCCTGCACACTGACCTTGTCCAATCCGAGTGTTGTTCTATTGACCGCTTCACTAAACTGTAACGTCAACTGGCCTGTGTTCATGTCCACATCGAAGCCAACGAGACGCGGTCGCGTACAGTCTTGAATATAATCATTAACTCTGAGTCCGTTATTCACATCTCTGGGTATTAACGTCTTGCCGTCCATGTCCCGGATACCCAACTGGCTGCAACTCAAATACGTTGTGTTAGCAGACGTGGCCAAACGCGGACATTTCTTGAGATTATTCACGTCGTCTGTAGATATCTTCACAACCAGGACGGTATCGTCGCCTGTCTCTTGCAGTGTCGAGCTCGCAGTCAGAGTATACGAATTAGCTACATCTGGGACAACGCTACGACCGTTCTGGAACGTAAACGCGAATGCCCGGAAAGACGAACTATTGACGTTCTCCGAAACCGTAAGAGTCATATTAGATTCGTTCGTGTCTAAGTCGTAAGACACCAAGTAGGGACGAGTTCGATCGGAAGTAAGCAATTCAGTCTGAAGTGAGTTGTTGATGGGTCTCTCGATCAACAAGTTTCCATTCATGTCTGACACAGCCAGCTGAGTGGCCGAAATAAGCGTGTCCGCCTGCGACGTTGCCAATCCCGTCAAACGTTTCAGCTCGTTCAAATCGGTCACAGACATATTCACCCGTAACAAGGTAGCGTCACCACCTTGAAGAATCCCGGATGCTAACGACACTCACTCCGACGTGCTAGACTGATCGTTGCGAATAGTAATGTGAGTGACATCAAACGAAGACGCATTTACGGGTTCACTAAACTGCATGTCAATCACCCCAGTGTCGACATCCAACGCGAAACTCACCAATTCAGGTAAAATCGAATCTTGAGTGTAGCTGTCAGCAGACAATGCTGCTGCAGGAATAATCTCTTCTATTTGTTGATCATTTATATCTCGAATGGCAAACGCACTAAGTGATAAGAGAGCGTTGACCGTTGTATTACCGTTGGGTGTCGCCAACTGTGTTAGTCTCTTGATCTCGTTAGAGTCGACGTCGAGTATCTCCACGGTCACGACGAACGAGTCCACAAGTCCCGGATCGCCGCCGGTGAAGGTGAACGTCACTGTGTCCTCGTCGGTGGAGTTGGACAGCAACTCGATTTCGGTCATATCCAGAGATGTAACGTTAACGTTTTCCGAGAAATTGAGCGTCAGGTATCCCAAGTTCATATCCAAATCGAACGACTCGAGAACCGGACGAAATGTATCGAAAGAATAGTTGGCGACCGTCAGGGGGGCAGATAGTGGTATTTCAATTATTTTGTTACCAAACACGTCCGTGACACTATCAGCAGTAATAGACAGTCTAGTCGTTTCCTTGGATACAGCGAGTTGCGGTTGTTTTTCCAGCTTATTAAGGTCATTCTCGCTATCGTGATAACAATAACGGAACGGTCAAATCGGCTCGCTTCACTCGTTTCCGTCATCGCAAATGCGACAGACGAATTTGAGTTAGACAAAATAGTAAACAGAGTGACGTTGATAATGCTTGCATCGACGGTCTCTGAGAAGCTCAGTGTGATAGTCTCCCCTCTGAAGTTAATATCAAATGAGTCGAGCGTCGGTCGAGTCGTGTCCGTCGTGTAGTTGTCGACACCGACGGCGTTGATGCCGTCGAGGCGCAGAACGACGTACCGCCTTTTCATATCGACAATCGACGTGTTACTCAAAAGCATCCACGTCCGCATGTTTGACAGTCCGATTCGTCGCGCCTTCACGTTGTTCAGGTCGTCGAGACTGATATTGAGTGTGATCTTGGGGCCGTCGACGTTTGCCCGTCAGCCGCCGGTCGACGAGAGTGTATTGATCGGGCGGCGAGTCGACGTCGAAAGACAGCTGGAGAGTGATGGCGGTGACGTCGATTGAAGAAACGTCAACGGTTTCGCTAAATTGTATGGTTATTTTCACGAAATCACCTGAGCCCTAGAAACTATAATTTTAGCTGATTTAGATTAGATGAATCGTTTCGTAAAAATACTATATGTCTGACGGGCGTATCCTGTTTTGACTAAGAATGAGTTGCGTTGTGTTGCACAAAGTAGAAATTCTAGATGCTATAGATACGGTTACACCCAACATAAAAGTCCATAGTGGTATGCCCTTGAGATCGGTAAAAATCCGCATCTATGTCGCATGTACTCTCACGTTATCAAATTATTTTTCCAATAGGTGCCATAGTTCTTATTAATTAACCGCCCACCAACCATTATAAAATATTACATATACACACAGCCCTTAATGCTTCGCTTGTAAAACGCCAAAGATAAAAATGTCACAACTACCATAACAGCTGGATGGAGACAAGAACATCTACGCAATATAAAGTTAGTATATGGTGAACAAAATGTCCAAGCAGCCACATAGTCCATCAATTCAAACTAAGATATCTAGCAACATGCGAATTTAGTCCAAGTTGTCATAGCCGTAACAGTCCGAAATTCAAAACATTCTGTACTTGTTCCATCGCATTGATTTGCCATCTGAAAATATGATATAGTACACCGGTAACTTTGACAGTTTACGACATCGGATTGTCTTGTTGACTTTGCGGCTGTGGTGGTTTCGAGTTCCTTTTTGCTCTAGACCTTCTAAATTCTTGCATAACTTCTTGGTACTGACGACTGCCTGGAGATTTTTTTCTTTTCCATTTTGGCTTTGCTAGTAGCGTCTCAAAATTAAATCCATCGTCTGGACATACCTGACACAGAAACTCGAGGCAAACAAAGTCACAAATGCAAGGAATTCGATCAAGTGACTTGGCTCTTCCCATGAAATATCCAGACGGAGGAGAACGTTTGCAGAAAAATAAAAATTCAGCAATTGAATACTTAGATCTAGAAACAATAAAACTTGATAAAGTTATCAAATACAAATATAGTTACTTTAAGATTCTAACTTTCGAGCCAGTTCTTTAGCTACATGAGTTGTAGTGAAGAGTTTGCAAAATATTGTTTCAGCACTAGCGCTACTCATGAATGTACGGTGAGCACGAAATATGTCTTTCAACGTCAGTAAAATAGAAGACTTCAACAAAGGCGATCCGCTTGCTGGTACTGCTATTTCAATAGGGTCTTGCAATTTGCAACATACCTCGCAAATAGAAACCACAACATACAATTATGGCAAGCATCTATCTATCTATATATTCATATTTGCATTACAATCAAGCAAACAAACAAACACAGCCCCTACATAATATCATATATTTGATCTAATTAATACGCATTTGTATATTAGTATCTATCTGTGTGTATGCAACAGTTTCAGGCCCGTAAGCTGGAAGCCTTGAGGTTCATGCGAACTGACCACTCAGCTGTGTAGGTCCGCATTTGATCCAAACTAAGCAATGTACAAGACCCAATAAGTCGACGTTTCCTTTCTCAATAGCAAGGTTTTTCAAGTTGACATCAACCGAGGAACTGATTCGTTTCTTTCCTCCAGCTTTTGTTTCAGTAGACTCCAAATTGCTTGATGTCTAGCTTGCATTTCGCTTCCGCTACTATGGTAGTCACAGTGTAGCAAAAGGGCGTATAGACACCGAACTCACTACCAGAATGGGAGACTGCGTCACGTCGGACGTCGACACATCGACCTACGGTCAGCGACTGGACTGGTGTCATAATCGAAGCAAAGAGCGGCGGCATGTGGCGAAACAGAGAGAGCACGAAAAGTGCCGCAACATTCGGATATTTGATGGTAGAGTTGAAGAGATGACGATATATATGATATACGGATGTTTTGCTCTCAAATATGTTCAAAAGGGTCATGCATGCAGATACTAAATTCTGTATACAATGGTCTTTTCAATTAAAGTAACAGTTAATGTTAAGTGCCAATAAAATCAGGCGGAATAAATATGTATGCAAACTCTGACTGTTACAGCTGCCGACTGCTGCTAGACCCCGGCCAAAGAACGGGTATTTTTACTAGTGTCTATGAAGAAAATTCTTTTCTCAAGCTGATTTGCTTTCGTCGAATTTTGATAAAACGCGCAAAAAGATAAAACTACATAACTATGAAAGTGGAAGTAGAAGCAGTTAGGGTTGCGCTGTAGGATCTCCAAAATTGGCAAGAACAACTGTTGGGGTTCAATTAACTATATAAGGGATATCGTAAAAGGCTAATGTTGACCAAATGTTGGAGGTCCATGTTTTTCTCAGTCCCATGTCTAGCGACACCACTTTTAGCGGATGATGTAGTGGCATGACCACTTGCGCAAGAGACAAGCGTGTGCAAGAACAGATACTACTTTCCGTTTCAAATAGTTGCAGAATGTTGACAACGTATGTTAGCAACAATTAAGTATGGACGCTGATCAGAATCCTGTAAAAAAAGGAAGAAAATTCTCTCAAGAGAGAAATGGCTCATCGCTGCCTACGTATAAGGTTTTGTTGAGATACCTGTATAGTCCTTTAAACAAAACAAACTTTTAGAAAACGATCTATTTAATGGCGTTCAAACTCGCCACGTCTATGCACTACTACCTTCATAGAAAATATGTGATCTATTATAGGTACAATAATAGCACCTTTTGCCTCATCGGTTCCTGTCAGTACTGCTGCCAGCTTGTCTACTCATCAAGTCCAATCTGGGTTTTCCCAGCTAACCCTTATGGCTTCTCCGCAATCTGTAGCCTGTGGACGCGCTTGGTAGCAGCGAAATGAAAATAAGGACCAGTAAAACACGCACTCACGCACACGAACAAACACACGCACAAGGAAACGTACACGCGCGCACACACGCAAATAAAGACGCATACGCACGCAAGCACGCACACAACGCACGCACACAACGCACACACGCACGCACAGACAGACAGACAGACAGACAAACAGACAGACAGACAGACAGACAGACAGACAGACAGACAGACAGACAGACAGACACACACACACACACACACACACACACACACACACACACACACACACACACACACACACACACACACACACACAAACACACTATTACTTGTCACTAGTATTCAATAATTCTTACCTCAATAAGGAAAACAGTTGCAATTACTGGGTCAATCCAATCTTGCAAGAGTACAGTGATGAGATCCGTAACTGCCTGCATTTTATTGCATTCCGTTGCTTGTAAATGTGTATCACGTGCAACTAACACGTCGTTGTCAATGCGAACTGCCAAGGCCGCCAAACGCAAGCATCCCAATATAGCGATGTCTTCAGAATTCGAGTATCCATAATAGGAATTCCCATGTATATTGTTGAGCTCGACATAATTGCCAGAGATGCTGCAGTGTTGCTGCCAACGTTTTAGTGCTGCTATACCCACTTCCATTTGCTGATTTAGAGTAGCCATTTCAGTACCATGTTGAAACAAAAGGAAAAGAAAATCGTAGCAAAGATTTTGCTGCAAATCAGCAGCGTCTGCCAGTATGTCAACAATAACATTGTCGACTATTGCTAGATTACTAAAGAAAACTAATACAGAAATTGAAGCAAAAAGCAAAATGCAACGTATACCTTGCTGTTTCGTATAACTCATAGCTGTGTGTTCTAGACAGCACGGTAGCGCAGTTAAGAAATATATCTTTGACGGTAGTAATCGCAAAAGTAGCACATTCCTGTTTTCAAACAATGTTTATAGTCAAAAAACAATCTAAACGACTATATTTTACCTCTCGCTTAGATAAGAAAGATTTTTGAAATTCTTTGTGACTTAGAAAATAGGTAAATAGTTCTTTGGCTGTAATAAAATTATCCCAGTCCTTTGCAACGACTCCCTCTAAAACTGAAACTGAGCCAACGTCTTTAGCGACATCTTGCAATAGCCTATATAAGCAGCGCAGATGAAAGCTATTTATTTCATGGCATCTGCATGCTTTACATACTTGAGTATTGAGTGTCTGAGTCTATCCCTTTCTTTCATAAAGGCCTCTACTCGCAGAAGATATAACAATAGATCTATCACAGTTAGCCGCTTTAGCGTACATTCTGCTCGTTCCCGATTTGTCAATTTGCAAATCACAACAGATGGTATTGAGGAGTCTGTTGTGCCTCTTCTTGACTTTTTCACCAGCTCTGCGATCGGCGATTCCAACATTAAAAGTCGTTGTACAATTTGCATATAGTCGCTATACGCTCTGTACATGTGTGAATATCCAATGGTATTAGGCATCTTGTCATATAGAGCACTCACGATTTCGAATAAGTCTGTGAGATAAACGTTAAGGTGGTTTTCATACAACGCAGGTTTTTGTGCATGCTCGTTGCTCTCCCGTTCAGCCATTTTGTTGTCACTAATGGACTGCCTTGGAATCCTGTTTTGTAATAGTTGCAATAAAGGTTCGGTTACAGATCGAAATACAAGACTAAGGCTTTCGTTAGACTGTGAATACGTTTCGAACGCCATAAGAGTAGAAGCAGCACACTGAGTTTCATAACAACTGAAATCAACAAAGGTTGTTTCAGTCAAAAGACTGACTAAAACAACAGTTTGCTGTCTTAGAGCTGCAACTGTGGCTGACAGTAATTGCCTTTGTTCGTCGTTGCAGCTGTCTTCAAGCTCGGGATTCAACAAGATTGCGCAATAAAGAAACAGCACCGCAGTAGAAGGTGCGTGAAGATGTGAGACATTTCGTTCCAGAAAGGGAGCCAACTGACTGATCTGCTGTGGAAAATCATCAGTTGTTTTACTCATGTGTTGACAAATCGCCGAGAAGATTCTATTCTTTTCTCTAACAATTTGAGCCTGCAAGAAATATTAAATTGTCATCATTTTTAAATACACATTGTTATAATATTATGTAAAGTCTCTATAATTAGATTTTTAGAGAAAGCGTTTTAATATTTCAGTTAACCACATTGATCATTACGTCATAGGGCAATAACTTAGCTAATATTTAGAGCCATTTTTAGTTGTTGCACAAACTTTTGCAGATAATATTCATTGTCAATATCTTTATTTAATGAAATTACATGGATATTGTCCCACTACGTAGATATAACTAATAGCATTATACGTCTGGTTGCTATAGAATGCAATGATAGTTTTGTGTAATTTATATAAGCTTAATGTCGTGCTCAAGTAGATCAGTCTCATTCGTAAGGTCTTTTGTAAGCACCGGAGGCAAATTCTGCCTTAGAGGTGCTTAGACCATCATGGCTGTCTATACAGAAGGCATGAGTTTACGCAGGATCCGACTGGATCTAAGAAGCACTGTTTTTTGGACGTGCTGGAGGTCGTGATGACCTGCAATAATGTCCAGCCACTGTGCAATATCTGCGTGCACTGTGCCCAACACTCCCAACACCACCGCAACAACCAGTGTCCGACAGTGCCACATGCGACTTACTTCCAACCGCAGGTCACTGTATTTCGTCAACTTCTCAGCCTGTTTCCTTGCGATGTTGCCGTCAGCCGGACAACTCTTATCAATAAGGAGACAATTTTTTGTCTTCTTATTTCTAAACAGATGTCAGGACGATTAGCACTAATCTTTCTAACAGTAGGAATGGCTATATCCACATCACAATGATGTCGTACGTCTCTATAAGCCTATCAGAATGATGCCGGTACAATCTCCTCTCCACTGGAACCTCAAAAGTACGACAAATGTCTTAGTGAATAATAGCGGTCACCTGATTGTGTCGACCAAAGTAGTTAAGGTGCAAGAACAATATATGCAGCCTGCCAAAATGTTGTCAACTGTCTCAAGGCCTACACTGCACAAGCGGCAAGTGGGACTGACGTCTAGATGCAGAATGTTGCGCTCATAATACCGAGTCTGCAACAACCAGTCTCTCAGTTGCAACAGGAAGATTTTGTTACTGTAGCCATCCGTAGGTCTCTTTATGTCCACAAATGGTTTCTCAGTGACACACCGATACTGACCATGCATACGTTTTTACCCCGGGACTGTACAGGAAGAGAACTGCCGCACGTACAGAAATGTTTTGCATCTGTCTGAGGCACTTGCTCGAAGACACCATCATACAGAATTGTCCCAATTCAATGCAGGCCCTGCGACTTGCTGTCCTTAGAGAGACTCCCCTGCAGTCGTGCAGCAAACTGACGGGCCATGCGTTGGATCGAATGAGAGAACCTCGTAGTATCACACTCCTGTACCATTAGCATGAAGCGACGAGAGCTGCAGTGAAGATAACAGTCCAACCCTACAATACACGACTGATACGTCGACTCGATCTGTTGTAACCGTCGACCGCCCTTGGTGCACGGAGCGTACAGCCGGTCAACGTATGCCGTAGGATGGTGAACAGTGTGCATACAGAAAATTTTTCTGGGCCATCGATCAGATCCGTGCTCCTCTAACGAATGACATCAAAACTGTAAGTAAGAACCGGCAGTTCAAACCCGTTGATGGCCAGAATCTTGTTCCAAGAGTACAACTCAGTCCGAAGAACCATCTTAACTCTGCAAAAGTTCTCAAGACGGAGTGTCTCCCGCGTAGTGCTGTGCTGGATGCCGTTACTCTCGTCATCACGCAAGCACTTGTAGACTTGACACGGTAACGGGTTCCAAACAGTTGATGGTGTCCGTTTTTCCTACCGTCACCCCAGAATTGCGTCCAGTGAGCTTGCCGTTAGAATACTTGGACAGACCAAACTTTATCTAGATGTTATCAGAGAAGGTACAATCTGTGTGCAACAACCCTTTCACCTGATCAGGATTTCTGTGTCGCTATGCCCTTCCATGACGGGCAAATGGGATCTTTACCTCTATCTGGGCGCCCACCAACCAGGCAGGTAAGAACAGCAGGGTAAATGTTTCTGTGTAGTCTACACGGCGATGAATGAGTAGCCAATTCGATGTAAATTGCAGGCATTACGGTAACGGTGAACTCGTAAACAGCACGCCTAGTGGACGTCAATGACCGCCAGGAAAGCGCTGAACGTCATCGTCAACGAACCGTTCGCCAGACCACAAAACTCCCCAACGAGTGAAACGAGTCATAGTCTTATGAATAAAGCTGGAGAACCATAAGAAAAAAGGCAGACAAGTTTCGCTAACCACTAAACCATGGCCAATATTAATGTAGTTATATTATTGCAATTAATATTATTTATTGTAATACTTTTAGTATTATCTATGATTGCCATTGTAGTTATATTACCTGTTCTATGGATGAAGTCTTCTCAATATCTAGTGGCAAGACAACGCACAGCAGTCCCAGAATCATAGCTGCTGGCGCTACTAAAGTTACAAGATTCACTTTCGAATTCATTTCCATTCCTCTTGATCCTGGGGAAAATGATTTATTGATCCAAGGTGCCATATTCCATGTATACCTGGTAGACCATGCCCACGAATTTTCTTCAATGGTTTTGAAGAAAACATTTAAAACATTTATCAAGCCAGTTTTGCAATTCCTTTTCCAGAATGACTCGGCGATTTTTTCGTGGCATTGAACAACTCTAGAAAACCGTTCATATTCTGATTCTAGTGACGGTTCTATAACTGGATCACAACCGCTGTTCTGATGAGTGGTAAATAAAATTGGACGAAATGTGTTCATAATACAACTTCTTGCCAGCATATCGGCAGCTTTGTTCATTCCGTTGTCTATTAGACATAACACAAGGTAAGCAGCCGTGTAGAGTACTTCACAGCCAGGAAGAGCAGACGCCAATACGAGAGATTTGCTGACAGAAACGACATTCTTTGACACAGCCCTATAGACTTCACAAACAGTTGGATTGAGAAGATCTGCTATGTGTTGAAATCTGTTCCATTCGTAAAGGTTATCGCAAAGGACTTTACCTCCCTGTGAACAATAGTACTCCGTTTGCCTGCTCTCAGACTGCTGTTCATTTTCCATGTTGGTGAGAGCCACAAGAGTGATGTTGTCAAGCTTTTGAGCCAAATTATTCAGCTTGCTTCGAATCCATGATACCAAATCATCATCAAAAATCGATCCAAATGCTACTCTTCTCCAACTGACTGCTAGCTTGTCGGGGAAAAAGAACGGTCTACAAACAAAACATACTTGTAGTTAATGCAAGAAGTATATTATTGAATTAATTCAAATACTCGATTGCAGAAAGAAAGCCAACGTCTTTCCTCCGTCGAACCCGTTGTGATTGAACTTGAGGTATTTTATTGACAATATTGCATGCTCCGTTGCTTGACTGACTGGAGTACTTTTCTATTTCTTTCTTGCCAATAGCTTTTCTTGCTAATGCTTTTAACCACTCTTCGGTAATGACATTGAGAGCTGCAATTGGGCTTGTCTCACCTCTCTTTGTCAGATCGGTGATAACTTGAAGTATAGTTTTGACGTTTCTATCAAAAGAGTACGACTCCTCTTCGTTTTCTCTAAAACTTCCATTATCTGCACAGTGACTGTAAATAGTAATGCTGACAATTACATTGCTTTTGACAAAGGAGCTTAATTAAACAAAAGTAAACGACTAAATTTAATCTTATCGCGCTACGGTAAAAATTTTTTAAAACAGCCGATTTTCCCAAGAGTTACACACAACCAAAGTAACGTGCATGCAAGCATGCAAATTTTATATGCATGGAAATGATATATACATACCAAATATTGATGAAATTGGTAAATCAGTTTCATACACTGATCTTTCTAGAATGACATCCCAAGACTCAGGCTCTTCTCTGTATCGATCTAATGGAGGAGAGATGCCGAAAGCAGAATCCGTCCTAAAGAAATCTTGTGAAATTCGACTAACTTCTTTGTCATCCACACACCATAGACCTTCGTCGTCTACTGCTCCACCTGCAGTGCAATCTTGCACGACGACAACTGACGAGTCATTCAAATCTACGTCGTTGCTAGTAACTTTGTTGCTGTGCCTTTTATCTAGCAGCTCGTCTAAAGTTTCCTGGGCAAACCCCAACATTTCTAAAGGACGTTGAGCGAGCAGTATATTAATAAATTGCTTCTGCTCGCTATCAGAAAGACGTTGAACAGAATCAGACACCGGCAGACGATACTTGACTTTTTCTGGACTATCCATGCGGTAAAATATAAGTGTGACGACGTGCCGACACCATTTGGAGTCATGATGTTCCGAGCACAACGTTGAAGTAACACGTTGACGGTCGAAATAGACAGAAGCAACTATCTCATTTCTCTTACTTCCGGAAAACGATTGATATTTTCCAGTCAAACAAAATCCTAAAAACAATATATTAGAAGTTATTCTACTTTTTCTTAATTTTAGAAAGTGTCTCTAACCATATAATGGGGCTGGAGCCTCATGGGCGTAGCTAAAACTGTCAGGGCTAGACTTTACTGTGTTACGGGACACGCTCACTTCTTACTGGCTTAATTAATTAAAGGAAAACTTCAATGAAAATACAACGCGATCTCAAACTGTAGGCTTTATCGCGAAACTTTGTGCTGCGCTACTTTCAGGCAAACAGTCGTTTTGGGGGTAGCGGAGAAAACAAGGGTTAGGTACGTAATTAAGCGAGTTAAGCTCTGCCTACACCAAATCGCCTGCGTGGCTCAGTTCTATTGCCTTTAAACTACACGAAAACTAAAGGAGAATGGTAAATATAGAGGGGTCTTGTGTTTTAAGGCCTTCGAAGAGCTCTCCATAACGAAAGTAGGATGCTAGAGGCCGTTTTCAAGCAGCAGACTTGACTCTCTCCTTCCACAGAAAATAAAGCTAACGCAATAAAAGTCAGCGATAAGTAATTAGCTTCTGTCTTCGCTCTATTGATCTGCGAGGAGAAATGCACGCACAACGTTCAAGTATGTCAAGGAAGCGTAGACGTTCTATTCGAGAAACCTGCGTAGGCGTACACCTCTGTTCTGCTGTTCTCTAGTCCTATTACTTAGCAATCCGGTGTGGTCAGCTTTAGCGATCAGCATGGCTTCTTGATGCCTCATGAGCCGCGATAGAGGATTGAATATCCGGAAATGACGAAGGGGCGGTATATTGCCATGGTAACGAGTCTACACACTGCGTAGAGTGTAAACACATTACGTACTACAGTACTAGCTACACCGTTTACATCATTGCGCTCGGGTAAAATTCTAAAGCTCAATCAAAGCCATTCTGAACCTGTAACACTTCGTCCAGCCACTGTTTGAAAGGGGCGGGTCCGCTTACTCAGATCTCTCCAAGAGAACCTCATATTTTAACCTACTGAATGTTTCTCTTTGTAGAATAATAGAACAAAGGCTAACACTAATTATCGTTGAGTGGTTATTGCGCTAGCCTCATCTTCTGTGGGAGAAAAGGGTCAAGTCTGCTGGGAGAAACGGCGTCTAGCATCCTCCTAACTTTCGTTGTAGAGAGCTCTTCCAAGGCCTTAAAACACAAGATCCCTCTATAGTTATCATTTACGTTTAGTTTTCGTGTCGTTTATTGGCAATGTAACTGAGCTAAGCAGGCAATTCTTTTCGAGTAGGCGGAGCTTAGCGCCAATGACGTTGGACCCTTGCGCATGCTCCGTACATAACCCGTGTTTTCTCCGCTACCAAAGCAACTGTTTGCCTAAAAGTAGCAGCAAGAAGTTTCACGATAAAGCCTCCATCTTTGAGATCAGGTTTTATTTTCTTTGGAGTTCTCTTTGATGCATTAGCTAACGCATCCAGGAAAAAATATGGTGCAAACTTGGACAATTTAAGCAAACTGAGACCCCGAACTGACTAAAGCATAATGGGACCCCAAACTGATCGTGATGAGTTTCCTTTTCTATTATTTGTCTAGTACTCTTGTGAAACTTAGGGCAGTGCTGGGTTCCTTTGCTTGGCGGTAAACCTGTTGTGAACAGCGATTTCTCAGTCGTTTAGTCTCTGCTTTGGAAAAGTTTGTCATCTATTGTTAGTATGAGGGGACGCTACAGCACACATGAGGTGAGCCTGGGGCACTGGCACTCTTCTCAGCACTGTTTTCGTAGTTGCGATTATCTAAATTGTGTTAATTAAGCGGCCAAGCGCAGTACACTGCAAAAACCCAATGCAGTCAGTAAAGGTGCAGCCCTGCCTTGTTCATAAAATTCATCATACGAATTCGGCAAAGGTTCCTCCAAAGGTTCTCTCGATCCATCTATGTTTGCCACTAAGGCTGTGCGAAGAAATTCACGCTTTAAGACAACCCTGTAGAAGGCTGAAATCTAAGTGATACAATTCAGTGTCTGTTGCTCCTGCTCTGAAGACAAGTCAGGAACATGAACATCAGTCGGTGTTGCCTAGACGGCCCTGATTTGGTTCCTCTAGATGTTCTGTCTCTAATGCACTATCATCTTCTCCAATTAAGAGTTTCAAGCTCGTCTGAGTCTACCTCAGGTCCGTCTAGGTATGGCAATATCTGCTCAAATGAAGCACCTGCACTCTCTGCCATGACTGCAACTATGAAAACAGTGCTGAGTAAGGTGCCGACTACTTAGAAGAGTGCCAGTGCCCCAGGCTCACCGCATGTGTAGCGTCTCATACGAATATGACAAACTTTTCCAAAGCAGGGACTGAGAAATAGCACTCATTTTTGGTTCAAAACAGCCAAGCAAAAGAACCCAGACTAAGTTTCATAAGTGTACTAGACAAATAATAGAAAAGAAACACATCACGATAAGTTTGGGTCCCAGTTTGCTTTAATCAATAAATCACAACGTGCTACATAAGTCTCACAAACCTTACCTTGAAAAGTGCACAGGTATCGGTCTTCCTTGCTAACCAGCAATGATTTAGTCCAAAAGCAACATACGGGTACTTAACACGCCCACTCAGGACATTTCAATGTTTTATTTCTCCGTTGCGGTAGAAGTTTGTAGTAAACGGTTGGTAGGTAGGGGTTGTATCATAACGTGACAGCTGTCATCTGAGGGATTGTTGATTTTGGTGAGAGTTCTCCTTTAAACACGAGAGTAGGAATGTCAGGAAAATAATTTTTGTCACATTGTTTGATAGGATCCATAGGAATAAAGGATGTCTCAGTTTACTGTGCGGCACAATTAACAGCGCATTTCTAAGCATTACGTATTTAATTTAAGACCGCCTAAAAATGATGGGGCTATAGCCCGCGTCTACCCGCGCTACGCCGGCGGCGCGAAGCCCCCTAGTTAATTAATTCCACGTTTTCAATCTCGCCACCCCCTACTCCTCAAATTGCTATTTTATCGTATGAGCTATCTGCGATATTATTACCAATTGCTAAATCAAATCGTTTCTAGAGGTATCATACATGCTGAATTGTATGTATAAAAGCATGACCAGCATCATGAATTCCCTCGTGTCAATAGAGTCTGTAGATTTCTTCAGTAAGACAAAATACTGTAGATGGTGAGTCATGATGGCAGCTGTAGTGGCAAAAGTGGTGTAACGTTGCGAACTACAGATGCTGTTTCCGTCGCTGCTCCCCTCCCCCTCTCCTCCCCTCTCCTCTCCTCCCCTCTCCTCCCCTCCCCCTCCCCTCCCCTCTCCCTACCCTCCCCTCTCCCTACCCTCCCCCTCCCCTCCCCTCTCCCTCCCCTACCCTCCCCCTACCCTCCCCTCTCCCTACCCTCCCCTCTCCTTCCCCCCGATTTCTCTTTCTATATAGACAACAGTTTGCAGTCCAACTGATTTTGCAGACTATCCAACCAGTCTTGCCGTCTATGCAAGTGATCACCAGATCTCAAGGAACGAGTGTCCTTGTCTTAGGCTGCTGCGAGCAACGACGCAAAGTGAAACGACCTAGCTGGTCGATAGCAGAGACCCGCCTACTCAATAAAAGCTGTCGATTCGGTCTAGGGAAACGAAAATAGTAGACGCGTAAAACTGAAATAACCATTACCTGCGTACCATTAACCTAAAGGTGACGATAAAACGCGTAGGTACCATGCACACTACACCACAACGAAACACATCACCAGACGTACGTGTTAGCTACTCACCAATCTGCATCGCATCTTTTACAAATTGATCTGTACGTATGTTTCGGTGGAACACCAGATCAGAAAACTCAATGTCGTCTAATCTGCTATAGTAGTCTGTCTTTCGAGAGACGAATGCGTACCGCCTAATGAGGCCTTTGTCCGTAGGAAAAGACGCTTTCATGACTGCTAGCTGTTCTTCGTCGCTCATTTTCTTTTCCAGCCGCTTAGACAACATTTCTACTGCTTCAAAAGGCAATGTAGCTCCAATGACAGTTGCCGCTTGATCAAAGAGAGAAAGGACCACACCCTGCTGGTCGTCAGACATTCCTACTGCCATTTCTTTCTCTTCTAGATTCATGTCCGTGTTAGACCGACAATCTGCACTACCAGTTAAGTTGCGTGAACCACTGTGATAATCAGACTCATGTTCATTCTCTGATGAGTCGAACATTATGTACCGGTAGAGCACTCAACGATATCTAGACTTCACGTGACATCTGAATGGTTCATTGTCCCGTATGCTTGATAACGCTATATTTAGACGAGTTTCGTAAAACGCGTGCTTGTTGACACGTTTGTTGCTTCATTCATTTACCGAAAATTCGTTACAGATCTCATATCACCTTGCATTCAACGTCTGATTTCTTTGGTACATGCGGTTGCATCAACTGGTTAGAGAATGCCTTTTCTGTTAATTAATTTTGGTGCAATGCCGTTCGCCGTTTCTACTGTAAGGCATTTAAACTAAGACTGTCATCGCTTGCTACTTAATTCTAATTACATTCTTTGACTTAAGCCACTCCTAACGTTTCTTAGTTAGTAAACGACGATTCAATCGACGTTGTGCTAGCATCAGTGCAAACCCAGTCGCCAACATCTAAAAATAATAATACTGATGATAATATATTTCAGACAAAGTACAAAAATACATTTGCAAGATTATCAAGACTACCAAAATCAGAAAATTACAGAAATACAATCAGAAAAATGCAAGTAAGTAATCGTTCCATTCAGAAATCAGAATAAAAAGACTAACTATATATCAATTAATAGACGGTCCAATCAAGTCTTGGTAAATAAGTCTCTAGTTCTCTTCTAGTCGATGTGTGACGTTCGACGGACTCGCAGATTCCTGCACGCTGAACTTGTCCAATCCGAGCGTCGTTCTATTGACCGCTTCACTAAACCGTAACGTCAACTGGCCAGTGTTCATATCCACATCGAAGCCAACGAGACGCGGTCGCGTACAGTCTTGAATATAATCATTAACTCTGAGTCCGTTATTCACATCTCTGGGTATTAACGTGTTGCCGTCCATGTCCCGGATACCCACCTGGCTCCAACTCAAATACGTTGTGTTCGCAGACGTGGCCAAACGCGGGCATTTCTTGAGATTGTTCACGTCGTCTGTAGATATCTTCACAATTAAGACAGTATCGTCACCTGTCTCTTGCAGTGTCGAGCTCGCAGTCAGAGTATACGAATTGGTTACATCCGGGATAACGCTACGACCGTTCTGGAACGTAAACGCGAATGCCCGGAAAGACGAACTATTGACGGTCTCCGAAAACGTAAGAGTCATATTAGATCCGTTCATGTCTAAGTCGTAAGACACCAAGTAGGGACGAGTTCGATCAGAAGTAAACAATTCAGTCTGAAGTGAGTTGTTGATGAGTCTCTCGATCAACAAGTTTCCATTCATGTCCGACACAGCCAGCTGAGTGGCCGAAATAAACGTGTTCGCCTGCGACGTTGCCAATCCCGTCAAACGTTTCAGCTCGTTCAAATCAGTCACAGACATATTCACCCGTAACGAGGTAGCGTCACTACCTTGGAGAGTCCCGGATGTTAACGACACCCATTCCGAAGCGTTGAATTCATCGTTGCGAATAGTAATGTGAGTGACATCGAACGAAGACGCATTCACGGTTTCACTGAATTGCATATCAATCACCCCAGTGTCGAGATCCAACGCGAAACTCACCAATTTGGGTAAAATCGAGTCTTGAGTGTAGACGTCAACAGACAATGCTGCTGCAGGAATGATCTCTTCTACCGGTTGATCATTCATATCTCGAATGGCAAACGCACTAAGTGATAAGAAAGTGTTGGCCGTTGTATTACCGTCGGGTGTCGCCAACTGTGTTAGTCTCTTGATCTCGTTCAAGTCGACGTCGAGTATCTCCACGGTCACGACGGACGAGTCCACAAGTCCAGGATCGCCGCCAGTAAAGGTGAACGTCACTGTGTCCTCGTCGGTCGCGTTGGACAGCAACTGTATCTCGGTCATATCTAGAGATGTAACGTTGACGGTTTCCGAGAAATAGATCGTCAGGTATCCCAAGTTCATATCCAGATTGAACGACTCGAGAACTGGACGAACGGTATCGAAAGAATAGTTGGCGACCGTCAGGGGGAAAGATTGTGGTATTTCAATTATGTTGTTACCAAACACGTCCGTGACACTATCAGCAGTAATAGACAGTCTAGTCGTTTCCTTGGATACAGCGAGTTGCGGTTGCTTTTTCAGCTCATTAAGATCTTCCTCGCTCATCGTGATCACAATAACCGGACGGTCAAATTGACTCGCTTCGCTCGTTTCCGTCAACGTAAATGCGATCGACGAATTTCCGTCAGACAAAATAGTAAACAGAGTGACGTTGATACTGCTCGCATCGACGGTCTCTGAGAAGCTCAATGTGATAGTCTCCTCGCTGAAGTTAATATTAAACGAGTCGAGCGTCGGTCGAGTCGTGTCCGTCGTGTAGTTGTCGACGCCGACGGCGTTGATGCCGTCGAGGCGCGGAACGACGTACCGCCCGTTCATATCGACAATCGACGTGTTACTCAAAAGCATCCACGTCCGCGCGTTCGACAGTCCGATTCCTCGCGCCTTCACGTTGTTCAGGTCGTCGAGACTGATATTGAGTGTGAGCTCGGTGCCGTCGACGTTTGCCGTCAGCCGCCGGTCGACGAGAGTGTATTGATCGGTCGGCGAGTCGACGTCGGATGAAACCTGGAGGGTAATGCCAGTGACGTCGATCGAGGAGACGTCGACGGTTTCGCTAAATCTCATGGTCAATGCCCCGACGTTCATATCCAAATCGAACGCTAAGACACGCGGGCTTGTCGTGTCGGAGACAAAGAGAGATGATCTTGTTGCCGACGAATCGTTGATCTCACGGACGTAGTTGCCTACCATGTCGCGAACTGTCGTCGACGGAAAACTGATGTACGTCGAGTTTTCGTCGACAAACAACATGCTGTTCTTCTTAATTTCGTTCAAGTCGACGGTCGTCAGTTGCACGTCCATTTTCAACCCACTGGCGTTATTATTGGTTGATCCGCCGGTCAGGGTGTAATTAAAGCCACCGGAAGAACTGGACTGTAGCGTTATATTGTCAAATAAAAGAGTGTCGACGTCGACGGGTTCGTCGAAGTTGAGATAGAGGACGCCCAAGTCGAGATCCATCGAAAATGTGACGAGCATGGGAGATGTGGTGTCAGGAGTATGGACACTCACGGTGTGCGTCGTTGCTCTCACGGAGTTATCACTCATGTCTGTCACGCCTCCGTCCTTGAGCCTCAGATACGTGTTCATCGACGTCGTGGCAAGGTTTGTGTCCAACTTCAACGCGTCCAGATCTATCTTAGCCAAACGCAATCGCACCACTGGCGCGTCGGTGGTCAATAGACTACCGCCGGATAGTGTGTATTGCTGCGTACCATTGATATCGGACATAAAAGTCACGTGTTTTGTGGTAAGACCCAAGGAAGAAACGGCCACCGTTTCGTCAAATGTTACTTCCAGAGTACCGGCGTCGACGTCCAAAGAGAATCTCTCAAAAATCGGCGCGGTACGATCTCGAACGTACTCCGAATTAGTTACAATCAGTGCTGAGTCACGTGACAATGGACGGACAGGAAGGCCTACCATGTCTTGAACCGTCAAGTTCGTGATTGAAACATATGTATTGGTTGGACTAGTAGCAAGACGGGTTAGTTTCTTGATCTCGTTCAGGTCCGTCACGGATATGTTGATGTCGAGAATGTGATAGTCCGATGTTGGTCCGACACCTTCGGTCAGTCTATAAAGCGAGTGATTAGCATCGGAGTTCGGTTGGAGTTGAATGCCTGGAATATACAGAGAACTAGAATTCACCGTCTCCGAAAATGTCAACGAAAAGACACTCGAATCCATGTCGAGACCGAATGACGTCAGAAGAGGGCGGGTAACATCAGCAGTGTAGTTGGTTACTGCAATTGCAGATCCATTCCCTCCTGAAACCAGATTTCCTGCCATGTCATTGATCGCCTCGCTGTAAAGGAAGAGATAGGTATCAACAGTCGACGTTGCTAGATCCACGTGTCTCTTCACAACGTTCATGTCGTCCTCAGATACTTTCACTCGAACAACAACAGCATTAGTATTCAAAGCCTCGACAGACGTGAGAGACACTTGACTTGTGGCGTTCGCTTCAAGTCGAGAATTACGGAACTCAAACGCAGTAGCATTGAGCGTCGTCACGTCTACCGTCTCAGAGAATGTCAACAAAAGAATACCCTCATCAGACATGTCGAAGTTGAAGTCGAGTAGCTTGACTGGAGTAGAGTCCCGGATATAAACATCGGCAACCTTGGCGGTATCCGTCAAGACGGTCACAACGGTATTTCCCACCATGTCTACAACAGTGTTCGGATCAACAAAACTAATATAGGTTGTATTGATTGCAGTGGCAAGGTCGTCGATGGCTTTTTCCTTCAATAAGTCGAGATCTGACTTCGACAGATCGAAGTGTATGATGTATGAATCTCGAGCACTCTTCATTCCCGGTCCCAAGTTCAGAGCCGGGACGATCGTCAGACTGCCCGGTCTTCTCTGGAAATTCAACTTCGTCTCGTCGAAGCTACCAACGTCGACCGTCTCGGAAAACGTCAAAGTCAATCGTCCGATATTCATGTCCAGTGTGAAAGCATCAAGATATGGTTCAGTACTGTCTGTCACAAAATCGCCGGCTCCGATAACACTACCATTACCCACGGCAACAATTCCATTGTAATTCATATCCATCACAGCAGATTCTAGGATCGCTAGATATGTGTTTGATTTTTCTGTGGCCAACGCTCTAATAGCCTGAATGTTCGTTGCATCCATAAACGAAATGGCAACCTTGATGATGGTCGAATCGTTCGACAGAACGGTACCGCCTGTCAACGAGTAGCTCTCGGATGCAGGTGAGGACTCGCCCGACTGCAACGTGATTCGCGTCAGGTTGATTGTCGTGCTATCGACCGGTTCGTCGAACGTAAGATCGAGTTCTTGAGGATGATCCATGTCGAGATCGAAGTTTGTAACAGTAGGCGGAGTCGTATCCGGAGTGAAGAGTGAAACGTTAAGGGCACGATCACCAGATAGCTCCATCACTTGATTGCCGTTCTTGTCACTGACGGTTGTTGCATTAAACGCCAAGAACGTGTTGCCATATCCAGTAGCCAGTCGTCTATTGAGTTTAATAATGTTGAGATCTGACGCCACGAGTTGAACTGTCACAGAGGTGTAATTCCAAGAATCGGACACCGACCCGGTCAGACGATGCACACTGCTGGCATTCACGTCTGTGTCTCTCAGCCACAATTGAGTGACTCGGAGAGAGAAAGCCTCCATGCTCTCAGAGAATTTCATTGTTAATGTTCCAGTGTCCATATCTAGATCGAACGACACCAGCGTTGGTCTAACTCTGTCTTCAACGAATCGAACAACTTTCTGAGCCTCGCTTGATACAATGGCTTTAAGAGCGTTCCCACTCATGTCGCTTATCGTTTCCATGGTAGCAACCAGATACGTCGAGTTGATGCCTACGGCCAACACATCGTCAGCTTTGATAGAATTTAAGTCAACGTCAGACAAAGTGATGACAATTCTCGGACCGTCTTCCAAGCTGTACGACCCACTAGTCAGATCATAAGACGTCGACGGTGGATCTGAAGCCTCATTCTGCAGTGTCAGTTTCTCGATGTTAAGCGAGCTGACGTTTACGGTTTCCGTGAAAGACAACAACAGAGTTCCATTCTGCAAGTCAAGTTCAAACAATCTAAGCTCCGGAGGTGTGACGTCATTCACAAAAATGGCGGTCTGTTTCCCAGACGACTCCTCGACGATTTTATGATAAGCCATATCGCTCACAAAGTCAGACGAATACGATACGTACGTGCTGTTTGTTCCGATAGCTAAAGATGATCTCTTCTTGATTTCGTTCAAGTCTGACTCAGATATGTCCAACACAAGCACGACACCGTTAGCAGTTGCGGTACCGCTGCTGCTGGTTAAAGTGTAAGACAGCGTCGATACGTTAGTGTCTACAGTTGATTGAATAGTAAGAGTCGAAGCCTTGAGAGACTCACTGTCAACTGCCTCATTAAAAGTTAACGTCACTTGTCCAAAGTTCAAGTCGAAGACGTAACTTGAAAGACGTGGCGGAGTCAAGTCGGCGGTGTACGTCACAACCCTTGAAGCTGTCGTCATGGCGACAAGACTGTTTCTATTCATGTCCTCCACGGTGACAGCCTCCAAAAGTATGTACGTTTGATTCGCGTCCGTCGCTAATGCGCGATTCAATTTGATGGCGTTTTGATCATCGGCGGACAAAGATATTACTACGGTAGTCGAATCTTCTACTGAAGAGCTACTGGTGTTGAGACGGTATACGCTGCTGCTACTACCAGACGAAGAATTCAGCAGAAGAACGCGTCCGATTACGAAGGTAGACGCTCTGACTGTTTCATCAAACACCAATGTCACCACACCACTGTCGATATCCAAAGAGAAAGTGACAAGAACTGGTTCTGTGGTGTCGCTGGTAAAAGTAGCAACCCGCACTATTTCCGAAACATTTATCGCGTGAATTTGATTTCCGTTCATGTCTTCGGCTGCAAGAGAAGTCAGCGTCAAGTAGGAACTGTTGACATCAATGGCAAGATGCTCTAGTCGTTTCAGCTCGTTCAGATCATCGATGGAGAAAGCAAGGTCGATCACGGTGTCATCCTTCACTGACGTCGTACCTCCTGTGATGGTTAACGTGGTTGAATTCGTTCTGTTCGTTGCCTCGTGGAGTGTTATCTCTGTTGGCAAAAACCTACGAGCGTTGATGACCTCATCAAATGTCATGGTCAAATTCCCGCTGTCCATATTGAGATCGAACGAGACAAGACTGGGTCTGGTCACATCCTGAGTGAACATTCTCACACGCAGTCCACTTGTGGACTCGATTGGCTCCACGAAGTTATCATTCATGTCTGCAATCATAGTGCTGGTAACGACCAAGTAAGAGTCCCACATAGAAGTCGCAAGACCACGAATTCTATTCAGAGCATTCACGTCTTCGTCCGACAAATAGAGCACCACGATTGTGCTGTCAGCTACTGATCCTCTTCCGCCTTCCAAGGTATGACTAAGTGGCGTCACCATCGTCGCATTTCGTACACTCTGAATCGTCACGGCCGAAGGAGTAATAGTAGAAGCCCTAACGGTCTCCAAAAACTCCAAAGTCAGTGTGCGAGCGTCCATGTCGACATCGAAATGAAGGAGTTCCGGACTGGTGCTGTCGTTGGTAAATTGACTAACTTGTATAACGTCAGATGCAGAAATTCCAATCAAATCGTTTCGAGCCAGATCCTGTATTGTAGCGTTTCGAATGGATAAATAACTGGTGTCGCTTGAGGTAGCAATTCGAGTGTTCCTTTTAACCTCATTCAGATCTTCGACGCTGAAAAACAAAAGAATGGCCGTACCGTCCTCCGACCGTTCCACATTTCCACCCGTTATTGAAAACGACGCGTTTAGTGAAGTCCCGCTGTTGTTGCCATGCAGGGTGATCCACTGGGGAACGAATGTCGTTGTATTGACTGTATCAGAGAAGCTCAGCGTCACAAGTCCGCGATCCATATCCAGATCAAAGCTGACGAGACGCGGTTCGGTCGTATCCTGGACAAACACTGAAACTTTCTTGGCTTTTCCGTCGGTGATCGGAGTGACGTCGAAACCGGCGTGATCGTCAACTGCCGACGCCGACAACGTGAGATAAGTATTCTCGACTCCCGTCGCTAAACCGTAGACCGACTTGATCCTGAACAAGTCCTCATGCGAGAGTGCGATAGAAATTGCGTATCCGTCGGGGCTGCTCGTTCTACTCGCGTCGCTCAATGTTACAGACAGACTAGCTGTAAGAGCGTTTTGTATCGTAAACGCAGACGCTTTAAGTGTCGACGCCACGACGACATCGTCAAAGGTAAGATTGAGAAAACCGTTTTCGATGTCGAGATTGAACTTCGTCAACGACGGCCGATTTAAGTCGTCGCGGTGTTCGCAAGTCTGCACTCGAGACGCATTAACGACTCCGACCATGCTCGTGTCGTTGACGGCATCGATATCGATTGATAAATAAGTATTGTTGACCTGCGAGCCGAATGTGGAGTCCGTCTTGATGGTAGTGACGTCGCGTCGCGAGAGATCGATGGTGACGATGCTCGTGCCGTAGTTGTCAGTGTGGGCGACCACCTGGCAGTCTGTAAGAGTCAGGTCAGCACCTTGTCCTGACGTTGAATGAGAGTGAAGGTGGACTCGATCGCAGACGAGACTTGTATCGATAACAGGCTCATTAAACGTCAAAATTAATTGAGATTTATCCAAATTCAACTGGTAGCACGACAGTTCGGGAGCGGTCATGTCGAGTGTGTACCCAATCACGCGCACCGCCTGTCCGTTCACAACAGGTTGCACAAGATTAGGTGTGTAAGCCATATCTTCGATAACAGTCTCGGTCAGTCTGATGTAAGTATCATTCCGGCTCTTGGCAAACGATCTCGCTTTGATGGCGTTAACATCGCTCGGTGATAGAGTGATGACAATAAACCTCCCGTTTGGACTCGTCGTCGAGGATGCGGACGACAGCGTGTACTCCAGTTTCTCATCAGTGACATTGGGTTCTCCCTGCAGTGTAATCTGCGTTGCATCAAACTTGGCTGCGTTGACGGGCTCAGTGAAGGTTAGCGAGAGCTCGTTAGTGTTCATATCAAGATCGTAGGTTTCCAGTATGGGTGCCGTCTTGTCTTTGTAAAAGTTCTTAACGATGGTACCAGGGAAGCCTTGCCTGATGGGGTCTGCCTTGTTGTTTCTCATGTCCCTTACCAACGCGCCTGTGAGTGTGACGTAACATGTGCCTCTACGAGTACACAGTTCGTGATCTGTTTTCAGTTTCACTAAGTCGTCATACACCATCTTGAACGCAACAGTAGTTGTATCCTCAGTTACTAGAGTCTCACCTCCCGACAAAGTCAGGTTCGAGAGCGGATCTTCGAATAGACTCTGTAATGTCAGAGAGGTGTACTGCAATGACGTAATGTTCACCGTTTCATTGAAGGTAAGAACGATCACTCCTGTCTCTAAGTTGATGCTCGTGAATTCGGACAGTGACGGCGACGACGTGTCCGGAGTGTATTCCGACACCTGAACGCCGTGCCCATCTGGGATACCGTCGATCGCGCGATCGACCATATCGAAAACGGCGGCATCTTCGAAAGTCAAATAGCACGTGTTGTTGCTAATGCAGAATTGCTTGCGAGTTATTTCGTTCAAGTCGGCGGCGGAAAACACGATGGTGACGTCAGCAGTGTCGTCATCACTCGTCAAACTTGTCGTCAGAGTGTGATTGATCTTGTCTGTGGTGGCATTATCTTGCAGAGTAAATGCGGTCTCCCTCAGCGTTGTAATATTGACCGTCTCGTCAAAGTGAAGTATCAACAGACCAGCGTCCATGTCTACGTCGAACGTCAAGAGGTTAGGTCGATAAGCATCGGCAACGTAGACTCTCACTGCCAAGGCGGCGCGCATGCGGATGAGCCTCACGGTGTTACCGGCCATGTCTCGTATAGACTGTGTGGTCGTCGACAGGTACGTATTCGAAGGTTCGGTAGCAGTCTCAGCACGTGCCTTGATCTCGTTCTTATCTTGGAAGGTCACAGTGAATCGGATGACTGTGCCGTCGCTCGAGTTCGTGCTGCCGCCCGTAAGAGTGTAAAACTCTGTCGGTTGAGTTCTGTGATTTTGGATGGTGAGAAACTGCGGTTGAAATGACGTCGCGTTGACGGTCTCGTCGAACTCCAGGGTGATCACCTTGCTGTTCATATCTATATCAAATGTCAACAGGGTCGTTCTCGTCGTATCCGGAGTGTATGTTTTTACCCATTGAGCATCGCTGGTGTTAATCGGAGAGACTTCGTTGTTGGCCAAGTCCCGGATAGTATCTTTCTGCATATATAGATATGTAGTTTCCTTACTGATTGCCAAGTCCGAAAGCCTCTTGATCTCATTCAAGTCCCTCGCAAGCAGAGTAAGAACCACCACACTTGGAGAAGAAAGCTTGTACTCTCCACCCGTAAACTTGAACGTTGTGCCAGAAGAGTTCAGGGATTGAAGAGTTAGTCTTGTGGAAATGAAAGTCTGAAGTATGACGTCCTCGGAGAAAGTCAAAAACAATTCTCCACTGTCCATATCTAGATCGAAAAAGTTGAGAACGGGTGGCGTAAGATCAGCAGTGTGGTATTTCACTTGTTGTCCAAAAGATCGCGACAGACGAGTCACAGCATTTCCAGCCATGTCTCTCATAGCGTCGCTAGTGATAGACAGAAAGCTGTTAGCCACCGTCTGACCGAGCGGAGGCAAAGTCTTAATACCCTGTCGGTCGTCGTCCAACGCCACAAGCTCGACGACAGTCGAGTTCTCGGTCGACACGTTTCCTCCCGTCAAAGTGTAGACTTCACGTAGAGACGTCGAATTGGCGGCAATCATCAGCGTTAACTCCGTAGGAGAAAGAGAGCTAGCGTAAACAGTTTCCGAAAAAGTGAGTATAAAAACTAGTGGTGGCACACCGCCTCTCATCGTCATATTGAACTCAACAAGAGCAGGTGGTACCCTGTCGACAGTGTATCGTGTCACTAGTTTTCCAGACGTAAGAAGCAATTCGTTATCGTTCATGTCCTTAACAGCGCCAACAAGCATACTCAGATAGGTCGTACTGGCATCCACAGCGAGTGCAGTTAGATCCTTGATTTCGTTCAGATCAACGACGGTTAGGTTTACAACAACCGTCGGACCATTATCCGACAGACTGGAACCGCCAGTGAACGTATACTGAGTCGACCCGCCGTTACCAAGTGTGACTCTCGTCATGTCGAGGCTTGCGACGTTAACAGACTCGGAGAATCTTAAGGTCATCGTGTTGGCATCCATGTCCAGATCGAAGTCGACCAACTCGGGTTCCTTGGAATCATGCGTGAACGCACAAACTGAATAGGCTGCAGTTGGAGACAGAGCAGAAATGCGATTGGCGTTCATGTCAGTCAAACCAAACCTGGTGAGAGACAAAAACGTATTGTTTCTCCTCGTGGCAAGCGATCTCTCCGCCTTCACGGCATTCACGTCGACAGTAGTAAGTCGGATGACTAGATCGGTCGAATGACCGCTTGTCACAGTGCCGTTTGTAAACGTGTACTCGGCGATCGCCGACGCTTCGTTGCTATGCAACGTCACTTGCGTCATGTTCACTGAATCGCCATTCACAGTTTCATTGAATCGAAGAGTTAATGTATCCTGTGTCAAGTCTAGGTCAAAGCAGACTAGATCGGGGACTGTGGTGTCCGGTGTGAACGTGGCCACTCTTTGTGGATTAACCCCGTTTGCTAGAGCGGCGATGCTGTTGCCCGTCATGTCCTTAACCATTCCCGTCATGACGGCTAAGTACGTCGTCAAGTTACTAACAGCTAACGCAGGCCTACTCTTGATCTCATTGAGGTCCGATACCGTCATAGTAACGTTGATCTTGGTGCTGTCTCTGAGCGTGACGCCACCACCGGTGAGAGTGTACCATGCAGACCGCGTGACTGCGTTTTGTATCGAAATACGTGACGTAATCAGAGACGACGTATTGACCGTCTCCGAAAACGTAAACAGCAGGATTCCTTCGTCCATGTCTAGATCGTAGGAAACTATTTCAGGCAACGTGAAATCGTCCGTATGATCGACCGCCTGCAAGGCGTCCTCGCTGGTGATTTCTCTCACAGGGTTGCCATTCATGTCCCGTATGGTGGATGAAGTTACCACAATAAAGCTGTCGGTTTTCTCCGTACCTAGCCGGGTAAGGGCCTTTATAGAGTTCAGATCCTTTTGAGTGAAGTACAGAGAGAATTCTACCGCGGAAACATTTGGCGTTGGTGTGCCTCCAGTAAGGGTAAACTTGACAGTGTTTGACGTCCGGTTTCTGGAATCCTGCAATGTTATCTGCGTCGCATCAAGTGACTTGATATCAACCATTTCCGAGAAACGTAGCTTAACGACTTCCTCCGTCAGATCGACGCTAAATCGCTCGATGTAGGGAATTGTCGTATCAGCAGTGAAGTTGACGACCTGCTGACCGCGATCCGTAACTATTGATGTGACGGGAACGAATGCGACGTCCTCGATGGTCTCCGATCTTAGCGTCAGGAAAGTCGTGTCTCGACTTGTCGTCAATCCGTCTCTCCTCTTGATCTCATTCAAGTCATTGAAAGTAATATTCAAGACAATCTCGTATCCGTTCGGACTGTTGGACACTCCACTGGTGAGAGTGTACTTGTTAGAAGCGTCAGATCCGAGTCGAGAGTTTTGCAATGTAATTCCCGTAGGATCAAAAGACGAACTGAGCACAACGTCGTCAAAAACTAATGTCAACACACCAGAATCGACGTCAAAGTTGAAGGTCAAAAGGTTAGGCGACGTAGAGTCCTTGATGTAATTCACAGCCGCAAGACCACTGGATACGTTCACGGGTCTCACTCTATTTCCCGTCATATCAACAAATGTTCCGTAGCCTACTCCGACGAACGTGTCCTCCCGTCTCGTTGCAAGATCAGTTTTCAGTTTTATTTCTCTCACGTCGGCAGCTGTCAATGTCAGCTCGACGACCGTCTTGTCCGTCGCTCCGTAAGCCGGTTCCCCGCCCGTCAGATTGTAAAACGTGCCGTTACCTAAACCGGTGCGTTGCAGTCTGATATCATCAAATAGAATAGACGACTCGATGTCAATTGGCTCAGAGAAAGAGAGGGACAGCAGTCCCAAGTTCATGTCCAGTTCAGAGAATGATTCGACTGTCGGCTCTATCTTGTCTTCAACATAGCCGATTGCTTCGAGGGCGTTCACACCGTTCCGTCTAACTGCAATCTCGTTACCTTTCATGTCTTTGATCAACTTGTTGGTGTAAGTAATGTAGGTATCGTTCAAGTTTGTCGCCAAAGACGTCAACGATTTAATGAACGTCAGATCTGCTAGTGAGAACGATATTTCTAGTTCGGTTCCGTCTGCTGTCGTGGTTCTAACGCTAGACTCCAACGTTCTGCTCTCGGTCGCATTCAACGCGTTTTGGATTGTGATAGATGTAGGCTCTGTGGTGACCACCTGGACCGTCTCGTCAAACGACAGTGTCACGGTTTCTGCATTCATGTCGATGTCAAAAGCAACGACTTGAGGACTGGTGATATCGTCAGTGAAAACTAATGGCAAGTGATGAGAGTCGAAGGCCGTCACGTTCAGAGCCTCGATGTTGTTTCCCGCCATATCTTCGGCAAAGTCCGGCGTCAAACGAACGTAGCAATTCGTTTCGTCCGTACAAAGAGACGTCCTCAATTTTATCGCATTGAGATCTTGGTTAGTCAATTGAATTGTAACAAGAGTGGAATCGTTGCTGATAACAGTGCCTCCAGACAGATACACACGAGCTCTGGGAGACATAAAGTAATTCTGCACCCACAGACCGGTCGGTTGAACCGTAGAACTATTGATGGTCTCAGAAAAGCGCAAAGATAAAATGCCACTATCCAAATCAAATGACGTGAACTGAGCAAGAAGTGCGGATTTCCTATCGACCATGTGTGTCGAAACTCTAATGGCGAACTGTGACTTGACTTCGTTAATGTAGTTGGCAAACATGTCTCTCACAGCATTAGCAGTGATGGAAAGATAACAGTTATCACTCGACATGCAGAACCTCCTCCTCGTTATTTCATTGAGATCTTCAGGCAACATTACCACTTCGACATCGGGTCCGTTCGAGCTTTCAATGGTTCCGCCGTTCAGACGACGGCTGAATTCAACTGTTGCGTTCTTCATCGGGCGACTCAATACGGTCACATCGGTTAAATCGAAACTAGTCACGTTCACGGTTTCTGTAAAGTGGAAAGTCACGCGTCCATCATTCATGTCAATGTCGAATGAAGTCAGAACGGGTCTGATAGAATCTGTGGTGTAGTTGCGCACTTGTAGAGAATTATCGACCGGAACGGTAACAAGTCGGTTTCCAGACATATCTTTCACAGCTACGTCACTCATAGATATAAACGAATTGGCTGAAGACGTCCCTAAACCAGAAAGAATCTTGACCTCGTTCATGTCCGTCCGACCAATAGAAACTAAGATTGAACTATAAGTCGGTCGCGTAGCGGTGCTGTTCGCTGTCAGCGTGTATCGCTCACTAGGGTTACCTCTCGAGTTCTGCAGAGTAACCTTCTCTACGTCAAAAGATGAGATATTGACAGTCTCAGAAAAGAACATGTGAAGAGTGAAGTTGCTGATATCTAAATCAAACTGCTGAAGACGTGGCCGAGTTGTGTCCGAGATCAACGATGACACCTGAAGGAAATTGACAGCAATGGGTGTAGCTCGGTTACCATTCATATCTCGAATCACATTTTCGCCAATCTGCAAGAACGTATCGTTGATAGAAGTAGCGAGTGACGTGAAGTCTTTGATAGCATTCAGATCACCAAGACTGATATCGACAACGACTCTGTCACCATTCGAACTGATGGACGTGCTTGAGTCCGTCAGCTTATAGTCTTCCGACACGATACCTGCCGCAGTATTTCTCAACGTTATAAAGCTGGGATTCAAAGTGGCAACGTCGACCGCTTCGTCAAACGACAAGGTAAGCTGTTCCGAGTCCAGACTCAAGTTAAACGACTTCAGCTGGTGTGATGTCGTATCCGGTGTAAAGACACTTACTCTGACCGCAGATTCTCTCTCGCTGATGACATTCTGAGTCATGTCTTCGATGGCGGCAAACGTCAGATTCAAGTACGAGTTTCCAACTTCTGTAGCCAACTGTCTATCAAGCTTGATCGCATTTGCATCATTAACAGACAAAGAGACCGTCACAAAAACGTCGTTTGCGCTTGAATGTGTGCTGTCTTTCAGTTGATAACTAGAGCCCGATACATTACGACTCTGCAGCCAAATTTTGTCGATCACCGACGTAGAAGTGCGAACGACCTCGTCGAACGTGATGTTTAGCAAGAAAGCGTCCATGTCGAGATCGAAGGATGCTACAAGAGGTGGAGTGGTATCGTTTCTCACCCGTGATGCTCTGAGACTGTCATTCGCAAGCCACGGTACCACGAAATTATTATTCATGTCGTAAACTGCATTAGTAGTAAGAGACAGGTAAGTGTTGCTAACAGCCATTGCCATGTTGTCTATCCTCTTGATTTCGTTTTGGTCGTCGACTGTTAGCTTAAGGGTATAAACCGGCTCCAGTCCGTGGGCCGTCGCTTCTCCACCTGTCAGTGTATGGTAATCTGTCTGTCTACTCTTGTGCCTTTGAACGGTGATTTGAGAAAAGTCGAAAGACTCGACGTCGACCACTTCCGTAAAGGTCAATTTCAAAGTTCCAGCATTTCGATCGAACTCAAACGAGACCAGAGAGGGATCGGTCCTGTCCAACCGGAAACGTCTTGCTCGCAGACCAACCATAGAAGACTTAGCGACCGCCAAGTTATCATTCATGTCTCGAACAGTTAGAGCAGTCAGCGACAGGAATGATGTCCCTCTATTAACGGCGAGAGACCGGTCGAGTTTCAAAGCATTTGCGTCCACGTCAGACAGGTAGATCGATATGACTGTGCCGTCTTCTTCCGAATGTGTACTAGTAGTCAGTGTTCTTATTGAGCTGTCATGAAGAGAAGCATTAACAACCCCTTGAATCGTAATCTGGTCAGGTTGGACGCTAGACGCGTTGACCGTCTCCGAGAATGTCAGTGTCAAGACAGCCGTATTCATGTCTAATTCGAAAATCCTCAGTTCAGGACCGCTTCGATCTGCTATAAAATCGGCGGCCTGTAAGGCGTCGCCGCTTGGAGTTTCAGACAGCTCGTTCGAAAAGAAGTCCAGAACAGCCGCCTGCTGCAGTGAAAGATACGTGTTGTTAACGTTAGTCGCAAATGAAAGATCTTTCTTAATAGGATTGAGGTCGTCTTCAAGCATAGATAGCGTCAGTGTTCGACCTTCGTCCGTTTGAGCTATGGACCCACCGATGATCTTCCTCCAGCTGCCGTCGGTAATGTTAGAGGTCGATTGTAGAGTAAGTTTCTGCGCATCAAACGTGGAACGATTTACAGCTTTAGAGAACTCCAGTCTGAGCGTACCCGCGTTTAGATCCAGAACAAATCTGAGAAGAACTGGGAGGGTAGTGTCGCTGACGTAAGACCTGACGTTAAACGCGTTGCCGTCAGTCACTGCAATGACGTCAACACCCAGGTGATCGTCCACCGCAGTAGCTCTCATTGTCAAGTACGTACTGGTGACGTCTCTAGCCAAACCAAATACCGATTTCATGCCAAATACGTCTTCCAAAGACAAATCGACGACGAGATCGTATCCACCAGGACTATCAGTAGTCGAGGACTTCAGTGTGTATTGGCTCTTTGCACGCATGGCATCCTGGATTGTAAACGCTGTTGACATAAACGAGCTGGAAGAAATAACGTCGTTAAACGTCAAGTTCAATTGTCCAACATTCATATCGATCGAGAAGCTCGTAAGAGTTGGCGGGGTAGCATCCTTCACGAAGGTTTCCACCTTCTTCATGGATGTAGTTGGATAAGTATTACCAGCCATGTCATAGATCTGATCACCCAATACAGTGAGCAAGGTATCGTCGCGTGTTGTAGCAATAGATTTATTCAACTTCAAAAACACAATGTCGTCCTCTGTGAGTTTTACCGTTATCACAAGAGAACCCGGATTGTCATCCGAAGTGACGATTGAGCCTCCAGTAAGCCCGTATGTCGATCCCATTCCTGAGTCCAGCTGGAAGAAAGTCGCATTAATGTTAGATAGTCTCACTGGTTCAGAGAACGTCACAATCAACTCATCTGCATCCATGTCTAAAGTAAAACGATCGACCACCGGCGCAATACTGTCTTCCGTGTATAATAAAGCTTGGAGTGCCATGCCTGACAAAATGGCGTTGACCTTATTAGGACTGAAAGCCATGTCTTGTACTGTATCGCTTGATAGACTTAAATACGTGTCGTTTGCCGAACTGGCGTATCCTGCAGCTTTGATTCGATCGATGTCGACTTTGAGCAAGTCCACAAGGACGACATCTCCGTTAGGACTACTCGAAGAACCACCGGTCAGTGTGGTAGTGACGTTTGTGTTATCCGCCATTTGGATTGCGATCTGCGACGCATCGAGTGTGTCCACATTCACAGCTTCATCAAACGTCAGACTCAGTTTGCTGCTGTTTAAATCGAGGTGGAAAGACACGAGATTCGGTGGCATCTTGTCGACGACAAACAACTCTGCGATCTTCCCAGGGGGTCCGTTAGTAACGGCATCAACTTCGTTACCTTTCATATCAGAAATAAAAGACTTAGTGAGCGTTATGTAGCAGTTGCCTCGGCGTGTACAAAGATAACGCTGAGACTTGATATCAACAACGTCCTCGGAAGTCAGTTGGATGACAATTTCAGTTCCGTCGGTGCTGTTTGTGACGCCTCCTGTCAAGGTCTTCTCACCAACAAATGGAGGTTCGAACAGACTTTGCAGCCTCATCGCACTCGCCATAAGAGACGAAGCATTGACCGTCTCCGAAAAGCGCAGCGTGATTGTCCCAGCAGATAAGTCGAATGAATAGAATGAGCTAAGCTGCGGGCCAGTAGTATCTGCAGTATGCCTCCGAACTAGCATCGAGTTGTTCACAGAAATTTCTCTCAATCGATGCCCCACCATGTCCAACACAGTGCCATCAGCCAATGAGAGATAACACTCCGCGGCAACAGCACAGATTCCAACTCGCTTGAGATAATTCAAATCATCAGGCTGCAAGACGCAAGGAACAAGCGCACGATCCAACAGAGACATCGAGCAGGAGCTCAGACATCGCGAGAACGACGAATTGTTTGGCGCACTGCGAAGACACACCAACGAAGTATCCAAGGATGATACATTGACGGTCTCGTCAAACTGTAAGTTGAGAATGCCACTATCCATGTCGACATCGAAGAACTGAAGATACGGTTGGAAAAGATCTTCAGTAAAGTTAGTAACCTTGAGAGCTCTGTTCCTAGAAATGGCGACGATGCCGTTGCCTGCCATGTCTTTGATGAATTCCCGCGAGAAACTAATATAAGTGTTGTTTTCTGAGGTAAATAGGTTACCCAACGCCTTGATGGCATTCTTGTCGGTGATGTTGACCTGCAGCACGATTTCTAGACCGTTGGCGGACGTAGTCGTTCCAGCTACTAAAGTGTACGACTCAGACGGTAACGCTTGTTTGTTCTGCACTGTGAGTTTCGTCGGATCGAGCGACGACGTGTTGACGCTCTCGTCGAACCTGAAGGTTATCATTTTCGTGTTGGTCTCGACGTCGTACGACAGCAGCTGTGGTCTGGTAGTATCCGGTACGTAAGTGGCTACCCTTAAAGGTTGATCGCAAGGTATAGCAGCAGCTTCATTTTCTGGTGGATCGGTCACGACACCTCTCTGTAGAGATATAAACGTAGAATCAGCATCTGCAGCGAGGAGGTCAAACGCTTTGATCGCATTAAAATCGCTGGTGACAATCTCCACGGAGATCGTAGATGGAGAGACCGAGGTGGCGTTTCCTCCCGTTAACCAATAAAATTCAGAATCACACGATCTGCTACTCTGCAACTTGATTTTTGTTTGAGTAAACGAGGAAAGCACTACTATCTCAGAGAAAGTAAGAATCAACGTCCCACTGTTCATGTCCAGTTCGTATGACTCCAAGACAGGTGTGGATAAATCAGCAGTGTATTCAGATACCTGAGTAGCATTCGTCTCAGCAATCTCAACCAGTGAAAGACCAACCATATCCAACACAGCTCCGCCCTTGACGGAAAGAAACGACGTATTCCGTGACAACAGAAGCGGATCCAAAGCCTTTATTCCGTCCAAATCGTCTCTAGTCACTTCAATTTCAACGACAGAGAAAACTTTCTGAGATAAATTGCCGCCGGTCAGAGTATAGGACTGGTTTGATGACGAACCGTTACTTCCAGAATGAAGAGTGATAAGGGACACGTCCAGAGACGTCAGATTGACCGTTTCCGTAAACCTCAAGACAATGATCAAAGGAAGAACATTTCCAGCGCTCAAACGTAAGTCCCAAAACTCCAATTCGGGCGCTGACTTGTCCTTAGTGTAGTCACGCACAAGTAGACCGTTCAACGGTTGAATAGCATTAGATCTCACGTTGCTGGTGTCTCGAACAGCCGACGATTCGACGGACATGTACGTGTTATTCTCATTAGTTGCCAATTTCGTATCAGCCTTTATCGCATTTTCGTCAAACTTACTAAGCCGTATCGTTGCCGTCGGCCCGTTCTCTCCCGTAACAGAACCACCTGTCAGTGTATGATTTGGTGTCGAGCTAGACGCACTACTCAAGACACTAATAAACGTAGGAACAAGAGTGGTTACGAATACAGACTCGGACAAATGCAGAGTCACTGTTCCTTGGTTCATGTCCAGATCGAAGGCCGAGAATTTAGGATCGACGGTGTCTTCCTTAAAGACGTCGACCAGCTTGGCGTCAAACTGTGAGACCGTCATAAAACTGTTTCCAGCCATGTCGGTCAAAGCCGCGGAAGAGAGCGACAAATACGTGTTGTTTCGAGCAGTTGCAAGGTCGAGAAGAACTTTGATGTTGTTAATGTCGTCAGTGTCGAAAGCGATATCGACCACGTGGCTGTGACCGCCACGCACGCTACCAGCCGTCAGAGGGTAGACGGTGGACGTATCGGCCTGTCGACCGCTCTGCAACATAAACCGCGTCATATCGAAAGAATCCACGTTGACAGTCTCTGAGAACGTCAAGACGAGAACATCTTGTCGGAGATCGAGAGTAAAGTTGTAAAGCATGGGTCTCGTTGTGTCATTGGTAAATTGCAGGCTGCGAATGGCACTTCCGTCAGCGACCTCCAAGATCAGATTTCCGCTCATATCTGCTACCATTCCACTGGAGAAAGCAAGATACGTCGAGTCTCTATCAGCAGCGACTGAAACCAATGCTTTTACAGCATTAAGGTCATTTACGGACATCTTAACGGTAACGACCTGGTCGCCCTCTCCGTGAAAGGGTCCCCTAAACACAGTGTCGTTCGGTGTTGCCACTCCTGAAGTCAATCTGTATTTATCTAGACTCGTTCTCGCTCCTTGAATAGTAATTTTCGATGCGTTCAGAGACGTGCTGTTGACAGACTCCGAAAACGTGAGCGAAATCAGACCAGAGTCCATGTCGATGGTAAAGCGATGAAGCGTCGGAGCCATCAGGTCTTTCTTATAGCTTGACGCCTTAAACGCAGTTTCGGCGTCGACGCCAATAACTGCGTTGCCGTTCATGTCGAAGACGGTCGTGTTGGTAAAGTGCAGGTACGAGTTCTCGAGTCCGCTAAACAGATCGCTACGTTCTTTCAATTCATTGAGGTCGCTAACTGTGAAGTAAAGGCTGAAAGACACTGCGGTGTCATTAGGTATTGCCATGCCTCCAGACAGCGTGAAGGACTGGCTAGACGTACTTGCATTGGCAGTATTCTGAAGTACCAGCTGAGTAGAAATCAGACTAGAGACGTTGACCGCCTCTGAGAATCGCAGAGTTATGGCTCCAACATGAACATCAATGGACAACTCCTTCAAGACCGGAGGAGTCGTATCGGGAGTGAATCTGGTAGCTCGCAGTCCCGTAGAGGCAATGGCGATCATGTTCAAACCGTTGGTATCTCTGATCAATTCAGACGTCGAAGTTAGATATGAAGTGTTTAGGCTAACAGCCAGATTACTTCTCATCTTCAAAGAATCGAGATCTTCCGGTGCCATTTCTAGTACGACCACGTATCCGTTGTCGCTATCCGTCGACCCTCCGATCAACTTGTAGCTGCTCGTGGAATCGGCAAACGTGGCGGCATTCTGCATCGTGATCGACTCGGGATTCAAACCGTTAGTCCGAACGACGTCGCTGAACGTGAGAGTCAAAGTACCAACATCGATGTCGATGTCGTAGGCATTCAGAGACGGAGGCGTTGTGTCTGAGACGTATGAAACCACTTGATAAAACGCCTTAGTGCCGTTGACAACATTCGAAGCAGTGTCGAGTACGGCACCACTACTTAGAGATACGAACGTATTCCTTTGAGATGTCCCCAAACTTAATTCCTTGATCTCGAGAATGTCTGATGGTGAAAATGACACTCTGATTCTTGTTTTCTCACTATTGGCAGACACGGCGCTTCCTCCTGTAAGACTGAAATTGCTACCTCCTGAGGCGCTTTCTTGCAACGTAAAAAGGAAAGATGAGTAAGTCGACGCGTTCACGGGTTCAGAAAACTCCAAAGTCATTGTGCCAGCGTTAAGATCAAACTCGGTGAAAGACGAAAACGATGGATTGGTCGTGTCTGGAGTATGCTGAGAAACGCGTAGCGCGTTTGATCGATCGATTCGTGGGATCGCTTCGTTTGCAGCAGAATCGAGTACCAAACTGTTGGAATGAGTCATCCACGTGTCGTTCACTCCCGTCGCCAATGCAAAATCAGCTTTCAACTTTGTCAGGTCTTGAGCCAGAAGTTCAAACACCACATCCGTGCCATCGACAGTAGTAATGACAGAGCCTCCAGAAAGCGTGACAAACGACGTTCTGTTCTCGGCATTCTGAATAGTTATGGATGTGGTCTTAAACGACGACAACTGGACGACTTCGTTAAAGATGATGACAATCGTACCAGAATCCATGTCCAAATCGTAGCTGTTCACTTCAGGTCCTTGTGTGTCTTCCTGGAACGACTGAGCCAGCTCCGACGTCACAAGACTAAGCGAATCATCAACTTCTGCATTTGTGTTAGCCGTCATGTCGCTAATGAATCCACTTCTGAGACGAACTACGCAACTAAACCGAGACACACACAAACGGCTTTGCAGATTGACGGCATGAATATCGTTGGGGTCGAGTTTGATAGTCACGACGGGATCGTTGCTTGTCAATATTTCACCTCCCGTAAGAGAGACCGTTTGTCCGGACCCGTCATAACCTTCGGTTAAACGCAAGCGAGTAAAGTCAATAGTCGACACATTGACCGTCTCGTCAAACTCTAGGGTCAGAGTCAGCTCGTTGAAATCAATGTTTACGAATTGAGCTAATGCTGGCTTCTTCTGATCTGCCGTGAATGTTTGCACTTTTACAGCAGTTTCGATTTCACTAGGCACAATACGATTCCTATTCATGTCACTAACAAGAGTAGATTGAAACGCCAAATAGCAATCACTAGGAGCTGTACACAGGTCTGTCATGAGAGTCAAATTGTCGATGTCCGTCTTTGCAAAGGTGATATCAACGATGGGCGCATACGACATATCGTAAGAGCCTCCCGTTAGCGTATAACGCACAGACCCGTTCATGGCATTCACCAGCACCAAGTTGCTGGCAACCAGCTCAGTCGTATTAACAGTTTCAGAGAAAATCAGAGTAATCGTATTATCCGTCAGATTCACATTGAAAGCATCAAGTCGCGGTCTAATCAAATCTGCAACGAAACTCGCAGCTCTTAATCCACTAGATGCCAAAATTCGGCGAGCAAAGTTGTTGTTTGCATCGGTCACTAGCCTGTCGTCAACGACAAGGAAAGTATTATTTCTCGTCGTCGCCAAGTCTGTTAACTTCTTCACTTCATTCACATCATTCGAAGACACAATTACCGACAAGACATTTAGACTAGGACGAGAGTGGCGGCCCGACGTCAGTCGAACAATTTCGTTTGCCGACGTACGTCTGTTAACAATGCTGATCTGACTGATATTGAAAGAACCGGCGTCGACCGTCTCAGAGAAGGTCAAAGTCAGGGTATTATTGCTGAGATCCAAACCGAACTCGACAACCTCCGGAGTGATGGTATCCTCCGTAAAACCTCCGACTGACAAACTGTCGACACTCAAGGCGGAGTTGTTAAACATATCCATAGCAAATGCAGCTGACGCACTGAGATAGGTAGAACTGGATGACACACCCAAAAGCCTCCTTTCCTTTATTTCGTTCAAGTCATCATCCGTTAACGTAATAACAGCACTCGTTACGTCTCTAATGCCTACGCTGCTTGTAGTGAGTCTGTAAAGCGACGTCGAGCTAGCGATGCTGTCGTTGTTATGAAGCACAAGAGCACTGACGTTAATACTACTGACGTCGACGGTCTCAGAGAAAATCAGAGTCAGCTGGCTCGAGTTTACACTCAAATTAAACGACACGACGTGCGGCGACCACACATCGACGACAAAATCGGTCACTTGGAATGAGACATTGCTCGACTGGAAGGAATTTCCAAACAAGTCCAGGGTAGATCCAGTACTCAGAGTGATGTAAGTGTTCGTCGACCTCGTTGCTAGTCGTCTGTTGCTGTTGATCGCATCCTGGTCGTCTTCACTCAACTGTAGACGAACAACGTTGCCGTCGGGTGATGTAATCAAAGACTTCGAACCCAAACGATGCGAATGGGTTGGCAAATCAGCTTTGTCTTGAACGGTCACTCTAGTCGATATGAACGACGAGCTTTTGACGACTTCGTTGAACGTCAAGTCGATAAACCCATCGTTCGAGTTGAATGTAAAACCGCTGAGAACAGGAGGTGTTGTGTCATTGATTGTTGAAGAAGACGGTAAAGGATTTGACAAAGTGCGTGGATGGATAGCGTTACCGTTCACGTCACTAATAGTTTCATTTGTAAACACAATGAAAGGACGCTGTGGGTCTGTACTAGCCGCATAAAGCTTCTGTATTTCGTAAAAATCGTCTGCTTCAAACGTGAAGTTAAGCACATTGATGTCTCTATCCGCCGAGCCTCCAGTAAAGGTAATGTTAGACTTTCCGTTCCTATCAAATAGAAGCAACTCACCTCCAGTTATAGTCAAGGAATCGGTATCAACGGCCTCAGAAAAGGTAAAATACATCTTTCCATTGTCCAAGTCCAACGTAAACGCATTCAACGAAGGTCGAGTCTTATCTTCATCAAACGTTGTCGCTCGACGTGCTGCTTCATCGGAAATTTCTTCGGCTAGATTGCTGTTCGTGTCGGTGCAAGACTTGGGGAGAAGAGCCAGATAGGTCGAAGATACAGACCGAGCGAGATCGCCAAACAGTTTGATAGCGTTGAGATCTGAATCCGACAATTTGATGGCCAACTCGGTGTGTGGTGTCCCGAACAGAACCATTCCTCCACTCAGAGTGTGAACGCTCTCCGTTTGGCTCCGGTTGGAAACAAGCTGTAATGAGATGCCGGTGGGATCGACCGACTGCAGACGGATCGTTTCGTCGAATGTAAGAGTCAGTACGCCATCGTCCATGTCGAGACTGTAACGCTCAACTACAGGCGAGGTGGTATCGTTCGTGAATGTACTGACCTGCAAGGCATTCTCCTCGGATATGGTCAAAAACTCGTTGTCAGCAATATCCCGTATCAACTCTTTGGGACCACTGAGGTAAGTATTCCATGTGGACGTCGCAAGCCGAAGGTCGGCCTTGATGTTATTCCGATCAGCATGTGTCAGAGTGACAACTACAGAAGTTCTGTCGTTAGATCTAATAAATGTCCCTCCGGTTAACTTAAACGTCACGTTGGTTGCAGATCCGTTGCTCGATCCGAAAAGAGTAATCAGCTTGGGTCTCATTGACGTTGCATTAACAGTATCCGAGAATCGCAGTATGATCTGGCCGGTGTCCATGTCCAAGTCGAACGAATTCAGGCTCGGTCTGATCGTGTCGGGAATGTAAGTGCTCACAACAACAGCTTCTCCATCTGTAACGGACTGGACGTCTCTACCTGTGTGGTCGTTCAATGCATCGGCTCGGAGAGTAAGATACGTGTTGTTCTTCTCGGTGGCTAGTCCATCGATAGATTTGACCTGGAAGAAGTCGTTTGATGGTATTGTCAGTACGATTGTGTAGCCACCCGCACCGCTCGTCACTTCGGCGCCGACAGATAATCGATACATCTTCTCCCCAGTAGCCTTGGCTGCATCTTGAATAGCAATAGCTGATGAATCAAAAGGAACGGTCGTCACAACGTCACTAAAGGTCAAATTCAGCTGTCCTGTATTCATATTGATACCGAATGAGACTAAGCGCGTTGCCGACGAGTAAGGGGTCACAGAGGATGCCTGTTGGCGATTGATGTTAACGAGAGAATAGCCGACCATATCCTCAGCCGCATCGTCTGCACTGCTCAGATACGTGTTGCTGACAGAAGTCACAAGGCTTGTATTCAGCTTAATAGCAACGACGTCGGAAGCGATTAATCGAATGATGATCACATTTGAACCGAGCAGATCTGCTTCTTCCACAATCGCGCCACCAGTTAAGGTGTGTCCTTCGAAGTCAGTGGCACCAGAAAAGAATGTAAATCTCGTCACATTAAACGTTGAGTACCTGACAGGTTCACTGAATGTCAAAACAAGCTGGTCATTCTCCAAGTCAAAGTGGTACTCTGTCAGAGACGGCTGACTGGTGTCAGGCACGTAGCCAGTAACTCGAAGAGCACGTGTTTGTGGCACAGAATTCGCATACAAAGGTTTTAGAGCCGTGTCTTTCACGGTGCTACCCGTCATACTGATGAAAGTTAGATTGGAACTGGTCGCCAAGTCTCTAGCTCTGATACCATTAAAGTCGACTGCACTAAACGTAATGACAACGACACGGCCGGTTCCACTATTTGTCGTACTGTCCACCAAGTTGTACAACACACTAGTGTTTGCTCTCGATTGTATCGCAATACCAGACACCGACAAAGATGAGGTATCCACGGGCTCGTCAAACGTCAGCGTCAAACTACCATTTTCCATGTCGATGTCGAATGATTCCAGGGACGCAGCCGTATCGTCCTCCGAGAACACTTGAACTATTACTCCAGGAGACACCTCCTCCACGGGAATAGCCTTGTTGCCGTTCGTATCTCTCACAACAGTCTCTCGAACTACCAAGTAGCAGTTTCCTCTCCAAGTGCACAAGTAGGGATCAGTTTTAATAACAGCTGCATCTTCCTGACTTAGTACAATCTCCAAGTGAGTATTATTGAGTTTACGAACACTTCCACCTGTCAAGTTCACACGAGTCAATGGATCTTCAAACAGACTCTGCAGTGTAATACCACGAGTGTCAAAAGTGGCCAAGTTTAGAGTTTCGGAAAACTCTAAAATTATGACGTCGGTAGACAGATTAAATGATGAAAAGCGAACGACACTCGGTCCAGTCATATCTGGAGTAAAGATGTTGACGCGCTGACCGTCGACGACTTCACGGCCAATGATCGAGTGATCGGCCATGTCCCTAACAGTTCCATTCGGATATGTTAAGAAACAGTTCTCTCGGCTTGTACAAACTGGAAGTCGCTTGATTTCGTTCAGGTCTCGAGGATCCAGACTGAGCGAAAGTCGAGCGGTGTCGGAGCTATCGGTCACGGTGTAAGCAAGCGTGTAATTGACGGCAGACGAAGATCTGTTAGCTAAGAGAGTCAATTCCGCTAGAGCCAGAGAAGTCACATTAATTGTTTCGTCAAATTGAAGAAGCAAAACACCACTATCGACGTCAAGGTCAAAGAATGATAGACTTGGTCGAGTAACGTCAACAACAACCGATGATGCCTGTAGAGCACCTCTCTGTCGGATGGCGACGACCTGTAGAGCAGACATGTCCTGCACAAGCGCTGCAGAAATAGCGACGAACGTATCATTCACGTTCACCATCAGATCTGTCATCTTCTTAATATTGTTGAAATCGCCGACAGAAAGCATCAGATCAAGTTGTGGAGACGAATTATTTCCCACACTTCCTCCGGTCAGAGTGTAAGCAGCGGATGGAGATGAACGCTTGTTCACGACGGTCAAACCCGTAGAGTCAAAAGAAGACGCGTTCACGGTCTCAGAAAACGACAGCCTCATTATTCCAGTATTGAGCTGAACTGTAAATGATAACAGCCTTGGACGAGTTGTATCAGCCATGAAGTCGGTCACTCTTGTAGCTTCCTGAAGAGAAACAATCTGCGACGGGTTGTTGGCGGGATCGAGAACCGCACCCAGTTTGAGAGACAAGTAGGTATTACTAACGCCAGTAGCCAGCTGGCTAAGCCTCTTCACTTCATTCAAGTCGACAGACGACAGCACTACTCGGACGCTCGTGGAACTGGCAGCTGTAACCGTACCATTAGTTAATGTATAGGACTCGGTGGCATTAGCTCGAGCATTCTGCATCACAACGTTGTCAAAGACCAGAGTTGTCGCTACCACGTCCTGATGGAACGTCATGACGAGTTCACCAAGATTCAAGTCAAAGTCGAATGCAATGAGTCTCGGGTTTGAAAGATCGGCAGTATAGTCCGAAACTTGGATTGCAGATTCCAAGGGAATTGAGACCAATGGAAGGCCGACCATGTCATTAACAGCACCAGCCAACACTGACAAGTACGATGTCGTATTGTATTGCAATAGAGGTGACAAGGCTTTGATCTCATCGACATCGATATCCGTTACTTCCACCTCTACATCGGCGGCGTTCTCTGAGACTGCCATTCCTCCGGTAAGTGTTAGTGTCAAGTTTGTAGTGCTACCATTGGTAGTGCTTTGTACGGTCAGGCTCGCGACAAGCAAAGTGCTGGCATTGACGGTCTCCGAGAAGTGTAAAACAATAATCAAAGGAAGTTTACCGTCGGTCATTTTCAGATCGAACGCTTCTAGCTCTGGATTCGATACATCCGGCGCAATAGAGTCAACAGCGAGCGCAATGGAGTCCTCAATCACAGATACAGCATTGCCAAACATATCCTCAATAACAGTAGCGTCAACTGCCAAATATGTGTTACTCACTTTTGTAGCAAGGTTCGTGTACGTCTTCAGAGCATTGGCATCTGTTCTACTAATAGAAATTACCAATTGATTTCCGTTGGAACTTTCAGTCTCGCAGTCGGTCAAATGAACGAGAGAAGTGGCGTTAACTGCCATGTTCTGAAGAGTCAATCCACTGCAGTTCAGAGTGTCGACTCGAACCGCTTCGCTAAAGTAGATGGTCAGCATAGTCATATTCATATCGAGTTCGTAGTTGGTCACTTCTGGTGCAACACGGTCAGCAATGACGTTAGACGCTTGAAGAGAATCATTAAACGGCAAGCCTTTGAGACCGTTGTTCGCCATGTCTCTAGCAAGTAAAGCAGGAAACGACAAGAAAGTATTGCTTCTATCGACAGCCAAGTCTTCCGTCACTTTCAAATAGTTGTAATCATCCGACGACAGCTCTACAACCACAACGGCTGTGTTCTCGTCTCTGACGGAACTAGTCGTCAGAGTATAGTTTGTAGAATTGATGGATCGACTGCTGTGAAGAGTGATGAGAGAAACGTTGACAGACGAAGCCAGTAGTGTTTCGGAGAAGTTCAAAATCAAGCTGTTCCCGCCCAAATCTAAGTCGAACGCTTCCAGCATTGGTGTCGTCATATCAGACGCAAAAGACGATACCTTGAATCCGCTGGAGTTCGAGACAGCTAATATTCCGTTGCCTGCCATGTCGGTAATCATCGCATCATCAAACGAAAGGAAGGTCGTACCTCGGGATGTCGCCAGACTCTGCATCTCCTTCAGTTTGTTAGCATCGAGTCTCGTTATATTGAGAATAACGACATCATCGGCAAATGCCACGTCCACATCCGCCATCGGCTCGAGTGAGTACTTTGTAAAGGCGACTCCACCGGTCAGACTGTATGACACGCCAGTATGCAACACATTAAATCCACTCTGAAAGACGATTAGGTTGGGATTCAAGCTCGATGAGTCGACGGTTTCAGTAAACGACAGCGTCAACTGATGAGAGTTCATATCAAGATCGAACTTGACTAGCTCAGGCGGACGATAGTCGACGCCGTGCGCTGACGCCTTCGTTGCATTCAGACCAGAAATGGAAACGAGACGGTTACCGTTCATGTCGCGGACAGTGCTACTAGTCACTGACATGTAAGTATTGTTGACTTCCGTTGCAAGCTTGTTGAGTTGTCTCACTCGGTCCGAATCCTCTTTAGCAAGACTTAGTGTGACTACGACGGCGCCGTCTGTTGGCGCTGCCGTAGCGCTGACGAGAGAATAAACATGCTCTGCAGTCGCGTTACTGACAGAATCTTGAAGTGTAATTTCGGTTACATCCATAGTCGTCACGTCGACCGTTTCAGAGAAGGTAATCTCCACGGTCACGTTCTTCGTGTTCAAGTCTATCGTAAACGATGCCACTGATGGAGGCGTGTTGTCTGGTACAAAGATTGTAGCTCGTTTACCGTCCGCAATCTCTACGACATGCTGTGAGGCTACGTCGGAGATTGCCTCGGGTGTCACCAGCAGGTAGGTATTGTTGACGCTCGTTGCCACGTCTCTCAGTCTCTTTAACTCGTTGAGATCTCGCTTTATCATTTCAAGCACGATCACATAACCGTTGCCACTCGATGTAAATCCACCAGACAGTTGGTAAGAAGTCAGATTACCGATGTTGCTGTCTTGTATGGTAAACCTATCGGACTCAAGAGAGTTGGCATCCATGACGTCATCAAACGTCATGAAAATGCGTCCGCCGTCCATGTCGAGAGTATAGTCAATCAACGCAGGAAAAGTAGTATCAGGTACGTAATTTACCACCTGGAGAGCATCCATCGGACTGATTCCTACCACATCGAGGCCAACCAGATCTTCAACGGTCCCATTCGACAAGAAGAAATACGTATCACTCTGATCAGTGGCCAAATCGATATTAAGCTTCAATAGACGAAAATCTTCCGATGTCAATGTGATAGTAACTTCAGTGTTGTCTGAAGAGCTGTACTGCACAATGGCAGGAGACAAACGTAGCCGATTATTACTACTAGGCGATTGTAGAACAACAATTTGAGTGTAGTTGATCGTATTCGTGTCAATAGGCTCTGTGAACTCAATCGACATTGTTCCCGCGTCCATGTCTAGTTGGCTGAAACTCTTCACCTCGGGTCTTGTGGCATCTGGTGTGTAGCCGGACACGCGTAACGCATTCAACCCATTCACGCGAGCTGTCACAGCGTTATCAGAAGCGTCTTGGACGACCAGACTTGAGAATACGATATATGTCGTGTTGGCATTTAATCCGATCAATCGAGCTTTGATATTAATCATGTCTTGTTCACTTACTCTAACTTGCAGTCTCTTCGTTTTCTCTCCTGTGTTCAACTCGTCTCCATTCAGCAATGTGTAAGAAACGGTCGAGTTGAACGCGCTCTGGAATGAAATGTGTTGTATCCTTAGAGAGACAGAGTTCACTACTTCGTCAAAAATCAGAGTCAACAACCTCTTGTCCACGTCAAGGTCGAACAAGACGAGATTAGGCGGTGTGATGTCTTCAGTAAAGTTAAGCGCTCTCTCGAACTCCGAGAAAACGCTGCTCTGAACTTCAACGATCGCATTTCCTGCCATATCTTTAGCAAATGTCGATTCTAATCTCACAAAGCACTTGCCACCAGACGTACAGATATATTCATGAGCCTTCAGGTTGTTAAGATCGTCGTCCGACAGTTGAATAACGACGTCTTTGCTATGAGGACTAACAACACGGCCACCAGAAAGAGGGTACTTGTATAAAGCTTCGGTCGCTTGTACAGTGTACCAATTTTGCAAGGTTAGTGATGGTAGGTAAATAGAAGAAACATTGATCGTTTCACTGAAGGCAAGAGTCAAAGTGCCGGCATCAAAGTCTATCGCAGAGAATCGAACAAACTTGGGCAATATCATGTCCATCACCAGAGTACTCACAGGTAGAGGTGACGTTCTCTCTATAGAATGCAGGTAGTTTCCTGCCGTGTCCGATACAAAGGCCGACGGCGCAAATAGGAAGCAGTCGTCCCGTCTTGAACAAACGGACTCGGCATTAAGTTTGTTGACGTCGGTGGTCAACATGGTAACAACAACCACCGTGTAGTTCTCCACCAACAGGCTTCCGCCAGTAAACGTAAACGATGTAGACTCGTTGCTCGTTGATGACGTAAGAGTAAGCAGAGACATGTTGACAGACTCCAAACTGACCAGTTCCGTAAAAGTAAGAAGAATTTTGTTGTTATGTAAGTCGAGCGTAAACTCCGTCAGATTGGGTGCAGTCATGTCTCCGACAAAATTTCTAACACGATGAGCCGCTGTGCTAAGTATGCCACTAAAATTGTTACCTCTCATGTCCGTAAGTGTCGTAAACGGCATGCTAATGAACGTATTGCTCCGATCAGAAGCGAGTCCGTTCACATCCTTTATCGCATTCAAGTCATCGCTCGACAGAGTCACAGCAACTGTACTGACGTGGTCTTTAGGTAAATCACCAGAAGTTAGAGTCACGGACACGTTGTCCGTTGACGTTGACCCCTGAATGGTTATGAGGTTGACTTTCACTGATGAAATGTTGATAGTCTCTGTAAAGTGTAGCGTCAGTAAGCTTGAATCCACGTCGAGATCGAACCACAGCAGCGAAGGTCGCAGAACGTCGGCAGTGTGGCCTAGAGCTTGGTGTGCAAACGGGACTGCCACTTCTGAAACCTCATTTCCGCTCATGTCTGTTATGGTAGTGTGTCTCATGAGGAGGTAAGTGTTGTTAATGCTTGTAGCAAGAAAAGGTTGTGCTTTAATGGCGTTCAGGTCTTTGGTTCCCAGCTGTATCAACACCTGTGAACCATTGGGACTGGACGAATTAGAAACGTTGGTCAACGAATAGGACAACATAGGATGCGTACTATCCGGTAAATGCTGCAGTGTTATCTCACTGACGGCTAACGACGTCACATCCACAGCCTCAGAGAACCGAAGTAGCAACTCTCCAGTGTTGATATCAATCTCAAAACTCAACAATTCCGGTGATGTTGTATCCGCCGTGAAGGTCGTCGCCTGAAGTCTCATATCGACTCCTTCAAGCGCATTTCCGTTCATATCGTTGAGGCCAGCAGCAGCAATTGTAAGATATGTCGTTTCCAGTGAGATTCCCAACGTTGTATCTAATTTAATAGCATCTAGGTCTGCGTCACTAAGAGCCAAGACAATAACGTTGTTGTCCTCGGATGGAGCCAGAGTGTCAACAAGCGTGTAGCCCACTGATGAGGCATTGGACGAGTAGAATGTAATAGACAAGATGTTAATTGAGCTAGTGTCAACTGTTTCATCAAACGTCAGATTCACTCTTCCAGTATCTAGATCAAAGTCAAACGAAGACAAGGACGGCGCTGTCGTATCCTCAACAAACGCTGCTGACCGCAGAGCGTTGGTTGCACTTATTGCAACTATGTCCTGTCCAGTCGTATCTTCAGCAAATATGTTGGTGACGATGATGTAAGTAGTATTTCTTGACATAAGCAGATCGGATTGGCGTTTGATTCCATTTAAGTCTGCAACGGTCAGATTCACGTAAATAACGGTACCATCTACCATAGAGACCGTGCCACCGGTCAGAGTATATGAAGACGTGGTAGCATCTTCTACTGCAGAGTTCTGGAATGTTAGTTCGGACACTACGATTGAACTCGAGTCCATGGCCTCCGAGAATGTCAGCGACAGATTGCCAGTATTCATGTCGAGATCGAAGCGAGACAGCTGCGGTGCAGTAGAATCAGGTGTAAATCTTCTTACTTGAACCGCGAATGACGACACTATGGCGCGCAATCCATTGGAATTCATGTCAACTACGGCTTCCTCCTTTGCTACAATAAACGTGTTGTCTTTCGATGTCGCAAGTCCGTTAGTAGTTTTCAAAGCATTCAAGTCGACGTCAACAATCTGCACAACCACGTCTGCAGAACTTGGACTCATGACGACACCAGATGTAAACGCATAATCTAAGAAGGTATCACTGATCGACTCGTTTGCAACGTTTTGAAGTGAAAAGTATGTCAGATCGGCACTAGCCTCATTCACAGTTTCAGAGAAATGAAACGTTATCACACCAGAGTCCATATCGAGATCGAAACTAAGAAGAACGGGCGGAGTAGAGTCCTGAATAAAGCGATCTGCTCGTGCAGCAGAACCGGCACGAACCGGAACGACTTTATTTCCAGCAACATCTCTAAGAGAAGTGGCAGTCAAAGTAACGTATGATGTCTCCGTTGAGGTCGCCAAACTAATCCTTGCCTTGATCGCATTCAGGTCGCTCTGGCTCAAAGCAATGCGAACAACAACTCCGTTTTCGTGTGTCGACACAGTCGATGAGTCAGACAATCGATACTTAACCGAGCCTGTAAGATCATTTTGCAGCACAATTTGTCGCAGATCGATCGACTGAAGATCGATGGTGTCAGTGAAGGTCAAGTTGAGGATACCAGCATTCAAATCTAAGACGAATTGATTGAGTTCGGGCGGTGCGACATCCGGGATGTAGAGACCTACAGGTAGAGTCTTCCCGTCCGTTATAGGCAGGTTGTCCACCCCAAAAGGATCGTCGATGGTGTGGCCGTACAAACGAAGGTAAGTGGAATCGGCACTTACCGCAAGGTTGTCAACAGACTTGATTCCCTGAAGGTCAGATCCGAGATCGATGTCGACAACAAAACCAACGCTGCTGGCCGTCGTGCTTGCTGAGGTCAACTGATAGGTCTCACCGTTGACCGCCGTGACGGCACTCTGCAACAGTATGCCGTCCGGCTGCAGCGATTTGGTCGCAACGACATCGTTAAAGGTCAATATCAATCTGCCAGTCTCTAGATTTATAGTGTAGTTGGTCAGCTCCACTCTCGACGAGTCCCTGACTATTGAATTTGCAGCAACTGCCGATGCCGTCAGAATATTGTTACCCGCCATGTCGTCAACCGCTCCTTGTACAAGAGCCAAATATGTGTCGAACGACGAAGTACCGATTTGCGTGTTCGTCTTCAAGAAAGTGACGTCATCTTGACTCAGTTCGATAGAAACGCTCGTGACGCCATCAGTTGACGATGCTGAGAGTTTGCCTCCATCCAAACTAATGCTAAGATTGGCGCCATTACTAACAGTCAGCAAGGTCGTGTTCAAAACTGACGCCTTAACAGGTTCATCGAAAGATAAAGCTATAGTGTTCTTGTCGAGATCAAGCACGAAGCTATCAAGTAGGGGCGGCACTAAATCATCCGTGTACTTTTGTACCGCAAGAGGTGACGTCATAGCTTCGTTGGCATTAGTAGTCGGCGCCAAGTCTTCAACAGCTCCTTTTTCAAGAGTCAGGTAAGTGTCTCTAGAAGATGTACCCAAAGCGGCTGATTTGATCGCACTGGCGTCTTGAGAGGATAAATCTATGCGAACGATCTCGCTGTCTTTATCACTAGTGCTGCTGCTGCTTGAAAGGTATACCGACGTTGCAGCATCCGATGAGTCCAGTAACTTGATTTTGTCAAATGCGATTGTTGAGGTATCGACGGGCTCGAGGAAAGTCAGAGTCAGAGTGTTGTTCGAAAGGTCGAGGCTAAAGTTTGCAAGTTGAGGAGGTACCGTGTCGACGACAACCTCATCGACCATGACCGGGTCTGCAACACCTCTCATCCTGTTTCCAGCTACGTCTACAAAAGCGTTATCGGCCAAAGTGACGTAACATGACCCTCTGGATTCGCAAAGATGACGGTCTCTAATCAAGGAAGCGTAGTTACTAGAACTCAGCTTGACAACAATTTCATCCGCAGAACCGCTTGAGATGGTCCCGCCAGTCAGCATCAACGACGATTCCGGTTCACTATGATAACTGTGTAGTGTAACGGCAAAAGGCATAAAGGATGATGCTAAAACACTCTCCGAGAATTTCAAGACAATCTGCCCCAAACCAAGATCTACCTTAACGAAAGAATCGAAGCTGGGAGGCGTCGTGTCACGAGTGAAGTTTCTCGGAGATATTCCCACTGCACGAGCGGTCATTTCGTGTCCGGCCAGATCACTCACAGCTCCAAGGCTGTTACTCAGGAAACACTCCGACTGAATGATGCATACTTCAGCACCTTTTAGACCGTTGAGATCGAAGTCAGTCAACTGAATAGTAACCGTAGATGACGATTCTTTGTTATCCGGACTCGAATTCTTCATGCTAAACACACCAGTTGGATTACTTGCGTTGTCCTGTAAAAAGATGCGTGACAGGTTGAGTTGGGCCACGTTCACGGTCTCATCGAAAAAGATCACCAGTTCACCAGAATTAATGTCTAGCGTGAAAATCTCGATTGAAGGCGGCTCGGTGTCTGGAACAACAGCTGTGGCTCTGAATGCATTGCTTTCTAGAATGACCGGAACAGCGTTATTGTCGAAGTCTGTCAAGACAACGTCAGGCATGGCAATAAACGTATTGTCGACCGTCTCTGCTAGATTCGCTGTCTTCTTCAGTATATCTCTGTCTCTGGCGCTTAAATATAACTCGATCGTGTTACCGTCGACTGACGGTGTTGTTCCGCCAGTCAGTTCAAACTTGATATCAGCATTTGTCTGAGCGCTGAGAATAATAACTTTCAAAGGATCAAACAGACTAATGTTAACGGCCTCGGAGAATTTCAGTACTAGCGGTTTTCCGGTGTTCAAATCCAAACTAAATTGCTCTAGTGATGGCAATCTGGAGTTGGCCATGTACGACGCAGCTTGAAGCGCGGACGTCGATGGAATAGATTTTACATAATTGAGATACGTATCTCCAACGGATTTGTCAGCCAGAGACAAAAAGGTGGTGTCGATAGAGTCAGCAAGACCGGAGATGGTCTGGAGTCGAGCCAAGTCGTAGTCGGTCATAAACCAGAGTGCCGTGTCGTTTACATTTCTGGCCGTACCGCGGGTGAATGTATAGTTCTTGCCACGCGATCCGTCCGCAGTACTCTGAATCGTCAGCTTTGTAGCGTCGAACGAAGAAGCAAGCACCTTCTCGCTGAATTGCGCAGTGAATGTGTTAGTATTGAAGTCGATAGTGTAAGACAACAGGTTTGGTCGCGTGAGCTCAAAGAAATCGTGACGTCCGGCTTGCACTCCTCGAGACACTGCAGCAGACAACAGACCGGCAGTATCAGTCACTCCTCCCATATCGATCGCAAGAAAAGTGGCAGTCGGGTCTTCCAATAATGGAGGCAGATTTCGTATAGCTGAGATGTCCGAATCAGACAACGTTATGGTGACTTGACGACCCAGTACCACATACTTCGAACGACTAAGACGGTAGGACTTGACGGGACTGACTTCAGATGTCTGCAACACTAGACCCGAAGTATTCACAGCCGAATCGTCCAATGGTTCGTTGAAAGAAAGAACTAGGGTCACAGGTAAAGTTCCGCCAGTTAGCCTTACGTCGTATGACGTAAGAGATGGCGCGACGACGTCTGGAACGTAGGAAGTAGCAATTACACCGTCATGAGATGTCAGAAAGTTGCCTGATGTGTCACTGAGAGAAGACTCACCAAATGACAAAAAGGTCGTGTTAAGGCTTTCCGCAAATTTGTCGCTCTCTTTGAGTTTGTCAATAGTTTCGGATAATAGAGTGAGATTGACTACATTTTGAACCACGACAGCAGACGCAGAAGCTAACGATACGCGAGTCATAAGATTGTTAGGATCATTCTGAATATTGAGTTTCGCCGTATCAATAGAATCCGAGTCGATTGGTTCAGAAAACGTTACAGACACCACACCAGAGTTCATGTCCAATAAAAATCCTAAAACTGTTGGACGTACCGTGTCTCCAACAAACTTCGATGGTGCCACTGCATCAGACAACGCCATTTCGACAATAGAGTTACCAGATACATCCTTTACTGCATCGGCCTTCAGCACGATGTACGACGAAGACGCGTTCTTGCCAAGTAGTCCGGTATTCTTCACATTTTTCAAATCAACTTGACTCAGAGTGAAGCTAATTGACGATGCGTTGTTCCCACCAGGAACGTCAGAGGCGATCAGTTGGTAGCTTGCGGACGACACACTTGTAGACTCGTACAAAGTAATTAGGTTCGGATTCAGTGTTGATGAGTCAACAACTTCGTTGAAAGTCAACGTCACGTTGCCACTGTTCAAGTCTAAATCGTATGCGATGAGCTCGGGACCGCTGGAATCCGGAACGAACGAGCTTGCCTTTAAGCTAGACAAAGACGTCATTGTTAGACCGACCGCGTCGACTGCAAATCCAGCATCCAGTTCTATAAATGTATCTTCAACACCAGTAGCTAACACTCTGCTTGTTTTCAATACGTCTGCATCTGATTGCTGAAGAAAAATCGTTATCACCGCAGAATAATCGTCATCACCTGTTGCAGCTGCAACGTCTCCGCCTTTAAGAACCACAACAGCATCGCCGAGTGCGCGGCTCTTCAACTTTAGACCATCTGCTGAGATGCTGGATACCTCGACAGGATCGTCAAACGTCATCGTCAGAGATGACGAATCGAGGTCGAGAGCAAACGAAGTCACTGCAGGAGGAGTTGTGTCTGGAACAACGTCTCCAGCCCTTAGAGAAGAGTCGGAAAGAATGGCCTCTACCTCCTGACCGGCAGCATCTTTCGCTACATCACCGAAAACAGAAAGGTAAGTGTTGAATACGTCAGTACCAAGAGAAAGAGCAGACTTGATAGAATTGAGGTCATTAGACGTCAAATTTACAGTCAATGCAAGCAACCCAAGATTAGCTGCGTCACCGCCAGACAGACTCACCGACTCTAGTGAACTGTCGGATCCATCGCTCAGACTTTGCAACGTCACAGATTTTGAATTAAACGATCCAGCATCGGGATACTCGCTGAAACTAAACCGCAATACTCCCGCGTCGACGTCCAGGGTAAAATCAGTTATCCGCGGAGAAGTAGAATCTTTCACAAATCGATGAACTTGAATGGCACTTGTTCCACATTGTCCCGTGAATCCAATAGAATCCACGCTATCCACTGCGCGACTGTCCACAGACAAGTATGTAGTTTCAGCTGAGGCAGCAAAGCCTGATCTACTTCGAAGTAGTTGCAAATCATCCTCGACTAGGTAAAGCGTTACTACAAACGCTTCTCCACTTGCTGGTAAGAAAGATGTCGAAGCTGGAAGCGTGTAGTGGGAAAGAGCAGCATTAGATGTCGCCCGTAATGTAAATCGTTTGGGGTTGAGAGTTGCTGCTTTAACAAGTCCACTGAATGTAACAGATAGTTCACCATTGTTCATGTCGAGATTGAAACTGCGAACGCAGACTGGAAGTGTCTTGTTCACAAACATTTCGGCCTTCAACGCCGTTAATGCTGACAAACCATTCACACGGTTTCCAGATACGTCTTTAGCTCCATTTTCTGTAATGTAAACAAATGTATCGTCTATTGAAGTGGCCAGATCTGTAGTGTTTCTCAAGCTGTGTGCATCACTCGGTGCCAACGCGATGTCCACACCATTACTATCTTGATCAGAACGGAATGCACTTGCCGATGTCAAATGAATTGTCTTGCCACCAGTAGCTGTAGACTGCAAGTATATGTGACTGCTATTGAATGAGTCCAAATCCATCGGCTCAGAGAAAATCAAAGTAAGAGTGTTAGTACTAAGATCCAAGGCTAGGAACCTCTGAAGTGTTGGTCTCACCACGTCCGTTATATAATCACTAACGGGTAGAGCATTAGATATGTTTCGTCCAGGGTTAGGAACAGTCGCGTAGTCATCAGCTAACGCATCGTCGTGAATCAAAAACGTCGAGATTGCCGAGACCCCAACGCCTCGAAGTTTCAACGTCTGGATGTCAGATTGCTGAAGAGAGACTTTCACAACGTCTGCAGCACCGGATGACGGAGAAACAGACCGCGGTGGATCCGACAGTTGTGATGATTTCGATGGCGTTGTTCCGTCCTGTAATTTGATGCTGCTGACGTCCAAAGTAGCGGGATTTATGACCTCGTCGAAAGTCAAATTCAAAGAACCATCATTCAAGTCGAAATCAAACGACTTCACAGTTGCCCCGGTTGTGTCCGGAGTAACAGCGGCTGCATGATGATTATTGTTAAATTCTGCGTTTTTCACTGCAGTGACAGCATTCCCGGATACATCAGTAACAAAATGGCTATCAAACCTTATCCAACAGCTTGGTCCTGTAGCGCATAAACCAGCGTTACTCTTGATGTTATTCAGATCACTGTTTCGCATCTGGAACGTAAATGATAATCCGTCGTGGCTTACTACTGAACCTCCAGTCAAAACGACGGGAGATGTGCTCAGATAATTATTCTGAAACCGCACAGCAGTAAAATTAAATGAATCTGGGTCCATGGTCTCGGTAAATGCGAGAGTAAACGTGCCGGCATCCAAATCAATCTGAGCGAAACTCTGCAGTTCAGGCTTCCCGAAGTCAGCCGTGTACGGGCTAGCCTGCAGGGCAGACTCACTTGATCTCGGCTCGACCGCGTTTCCTGACATGTCTTTAACAAGTTGTGACGTGAAGTAAGCGTAACAGTTAGTCTGGCTCGTGCAGAGCGAGTTGTCAGCCTTAATTGCGTTGAGATCGACAACATTCAAGAAAATCACCACATCAGCACCGTCTCCTCCTGATACCGTACCCCCAGATAGAGTATGGCTTACTGAATCGAGTGAAAAATTGTAACTCTGAAGTGACAACACAGAGACGTCGATCGTACTGACATCAACTGTTTCGCTAAAACGAAGAGTAATATTGTCTCTGTTCAGACTGAATTTGAAGGCGACGACACGTGGCCGTGTTTCGTCACCGGTGACCGAAGAAGCTTGCAGAGCAGCAAAAGATCGAATTTCGACAAGTTGATTTCCAAACATGTCCTCAACGGCATCGGCCGCGACGAAAATAAACGTGTCATTAACAGTAGTTGCCATTGCCTCTACTCTCTTTAGTTCATTGAGTGTTGCGGCAGTCAAATTGACTTCGTGTACAAACGAGTAGACAAGTGCAACTGAACCCTCTAATTTCACAGACACCCCAGAACCAGTTGATGACGATTGAAGTTGTAATGAAGAAACGTCAAGTGTAGATGAATCAACGGTCTCCGTAAATGTCACAGCTACGACTCCAGTATCAAGGTCTAACGTGAAAGATGTGAGTTCAGGGCTTGACGTGTCAGTTACAACAGAAGATATCTCCAAAGCCTCAGAAGCAAGCACAGGACGAACCGCACTACCACTCAAGTCTAGGATAGTCGATGCATCAATACTAACAAACGTTCCATTACCTCCGGAGTATAACTGAGGAAGAGCCTTCACTTCGTTGATGTCTTCCTTGCTGAGGTCAAACTCTACTGAGAATCCATTTTCAGTTGGAGCAGCTGAACGCTTCACCACATCGTAATAGAATTCCGCTTCGTCTCGCCTCTTAGCCGACTGAAACGAAATACCAGTAGTGTCCAGAGTAGAAACACTAACTGGCTCATTGAATGTCATCACCATTTTGCCCACATTGAGATCCAACGTGACAGATGTTACTTCTGGACCAGTGGTGTCTGCTACATACTTGAGAACCTTCTTTGCTCTAGCTAAACCACTAAATGCGTTTCCTGCTGAATCCGTGATGTCTCCGGTGAATGAAACGTAACTGTTGTCAGTGGATGTTGCAAGACCTGTGTCCAACTTCAAAGCGGTTAAATCGTTCTTCCCGATCTCGATTTCAATAACGTCGTCTAATTTGGTAACGACGCTGCTGTCCTGCAAACGCCTCAGTTCGATCGGAAACGGAGAATCTTGAATAGTGAACAAAGATGTCGTCAACGAAGTGGCGTTGATGTACTCGTCGAAATGTAAAAGTAAACGACCAGAATTCAAGTCTAAAGTGATGTAGTCGAGTTGCGGTTTCGTTTGATCCCCGGTAAATGAAGACACTTTCAGAGATGCGACCGGAACAATAGGATTATCTCTCAAATCGTTGAAAAGACCAGCAGTCGCAGTTATATACGTGCTATTCACAGATGTTGCTAAAGTGATCAGACTCTTCAGTTGGTTGAGATCGAAGCGAGCAAGTGAGATGTCGACGATTCGTCTATCATCAGACGTTGCCCTTCCACCAGTGAGTGTGTACGACACGACCGTGGCGTTAAGTTCATCTGACGTTCCGCTCAAGAACGATAAATTCCTTGCACTAAAAGAAGTTATATCGACTCCGTCAGTGAATGTGGTTGTCAAGAGACCAGTGTCTAAATCAAAGTCATAAGAGACAATTGCAGGCGAGGTGACATCGACATCTAAGATGTGCGCCTGCTGAGCATCATCAATTGGAGAAGGTTCGATAATATTCGATGTCATGTCGTAAGCAGCGGAAGACTCGAACCGAATGAAAGTAGTATTAACAGACGTAGCGAGAATTTGCTTCAATTTGATTTCGTCTTCATCAGTTTGTGACAAAGGTATAACCACAGTGGCTCGGTTCTTGTTGCCAATCATGATGTCGGTTAACCTGTACTCTTCCGTCCCTGATTTCGTTCCATTCGAAGCGCTCTGCAGTGTAAAAGACGACGTATGGAACTGAGAAATGTCGATGGTCTCGCTAAATTGCAGTGTCAGTTCGTTCTTGTTCAAGTCCAAGGTGAAAAACTCCAAGAACGGATCGGTAACATCTTCAGTAAAGAAGTCAGTCTTGACAGCAGCATCAACTGGAATGGCAGTTACATTATTCCCAGCAATGTCCTTCAAGGCGACACTAGACATCGATAAATAAGTTGAGTTTATCGAGTCAGCCAGGTGACGAAGAGCTTTCAGTCCATCAATATCTCTACGACTCAGAGTAATAGCCAACACAACACCATCCTGCTGCAAAGAGGCATTCCCACTGCTGAGTCTGTAAGTAAGCTGAGGACTGCTGGCCAAGTCTTGAAACAAGATGCCGCTGTAAACGATGGAGTGAACGTCGACAGTGTCCGTAAATGTCATGAACAATAGTCCACTGTCGAGGTCAAATTGATACTGCGTCAATTCAGGTCTTACCAGGTCTGCTCTGTAGTCCGCCACTTGCAGCCCTTTTCCGTCTGTAATAGCGACATTATCACGTCCAACGGCGTCATCAACTGCATCAGCACGGAGAGTCAAAAATGTTGTATCCTTGCTCGTTGCGAGATGGTTGATAAACTTGATACTCTGAAGGTCGTCACCAAAGTCTACCACAACCGTGTATCCGGCTTTACTCAAAGTCGTACTTGACGCCGTCAAAGTGAAAAATTGGCCTGGAACGCGCTTCTTAGCACTCTGGATAGTAATAGATTCTGATTTAAAAGTAGACGGGACAACTACGTCATCAAAAGTTAAGTTCAACTCTCCAAGATGTAAATCGATGGAATACTCCACTAGAGACGGCGACTTTGTGTCAAGTACAAGTCGTGTGACTGTGGCATTGGAAGAGATGATCGAATTCTCCGCCGTGTCCGTAGCAGTCGCTGGTGTTAACGACAGACGCGTGTTGGAGGCATCGACAGCCAGAGATCGATTCATCTTGATAGCTATTAGATCGTTTGATGATAGATTGATCGTAATAACACTGGTACCATACTGATTCTCTTCTTCAACAGTTCCGCCCGTGAGTGAGTGAGTAATCTCATCTGATCCGACCGACGAAGAGATAGAAATCTTGGCTAGATCTAGCGTAGAGAGTGTTATCGGTTCGCTAAAGATCAAAATAAGAACGTCTTGGATGAGATCAAGTGTACTGCTGGTGAGTTGAGGAGGAACAGAATCTTTAACGTATTGTGTTGCTCGAATCGCGTCCTTCGCAGCAATAGCCTCGATTTCATTAGGAATTCTGGCAAGGTCTTGGACCGCACCGCTTGAGACCGCTAAGTATGTACTGTCTCTGTCCTTTGCCAACGAGATGGACTTCAGACCTTCCACATCTTCACTTGATAAAGTCACTGTTATTGTACTAGAATCTGTATCATTGGCTCTGCTAGACTTAAGCTCGTACTTGTCTGTACTACTTGTAGAGCCCAGTAACGTCAGGAAGTCGGTCTTGACGGAAGATGCGTCCACGGGTTCATCAAAGTTGAGGGTTAGCACTCCACGCTGCATGTCTAGATCAAAACTTCTCAGCACGGGTGATGACGTGTCTTCTACAAAGGCATCAGCAAGCAGCCCAACAGTGACGTTTCCTACTGAAAAACCAGCCATATCTGTTACTAAAGAATCGCGGATTGTGACGTAGCAAGTTCCTCTTCCCGTGCATAGCTGACCGTTAGTCTTAATCAACTCTAGATCGTTCAAACTTAAACCAATGACGGCAGTCTTCTTGTTACCGTTGATGACGTGACCACCAAGCAGAGTGAAAGAGCTAACAGGGTTCTCGTATAGCGATTGTAGAGTCAAATAACTGGGAACAAACGATGATCCATTCACAGCCTCGGAGAACTCGAGAGAAATGGTTCCATCTGCAAGATTAAACTCCGTAAACCTCAACAAAGATGGTGGCACTATGTCTTGATCAACAGATCGCGCCTGAACAGCATTACCGACTCCTGGATCTCTCGCAGACAATCCAAAAATATCACTAATTGTATCATTCGCCCATGTGATATAGCAGTCTGCTGTTGAAAAACACAAAAGTGCGCCCTTGACGCCATCCAAATCGACTGTACTCAATTGAACAGTAATCATAACTACATCACTGCCGGTTGTGAAAGAGCTCGAATTCAAAGTATATCTAGCAGCCAATTCCGCATCTTTACTCAAGAACGTCAGACCCGTCGTCCTGAGAGACGTTCCATTAACAGTCTCATCAAAGACAAGCGTCAGAGTGCCCGTATTCAAATCCAGGTCAAAGGTTTCAATGTTAGGAGGCTCCGTGTCGGACACAACGACGTCGAACCGCCTTGCGTTTGTCTCAAGTATCGCAACAACCGCACGACCACTCAGATCAACAGCGGTCGCGTTCGTGATGGCAATAAAAGTGTTATCCACTGTTTCAGCCAATCCCGGCGTCTGCTTCAGCTCGGTCTTCTCCGATTTAGATATAGTAACGAGTACCAACGCACTATCCGTAGAAGATAGAGTAACGGACTTAAACGTGAACAACTTCTGAGGTGGACTGGTCGCGTTGACTAGCTTGATCTGAGTGAAGTCGAACGAACTGATGTTCAGTGTCACGTGAAATCGAAGTTCCAGAGGCTTGTTACCATTCAGGTCAAGTTTAGCGAACTCGAGGAACGGTAACCCAGTCAACGCGGTAAAGTCTGAAACTTTCAGAGCAGCCGACGTACCCACCGACTCTACCAAGTTGAGATAATCGTCTCCCACGAGACCTTGGGTGAAAGACAGGTACGTGGTATTGGCACTAATAGCGAGAGCGCTGTTGTATTGCAATCCGTCCATGTCAGAGATTGCCACTTCCAGCTGCAATACCGTGTCATTCACACTGGTTACGACACCAGCGCTTGAGAACGTGTAAGCAGTTCCAGATGCGTCGGAAGAACTCTGGATTGTGATTTTCTTTGCATCAAAAGAGTCCGCTCGAACCCTCTCTGTAAACGTAAACAGCATAATGCTCGTGTTGACGTTGAACTCAAACGACACAAGTCTCGGCTGTACAATCTCCACTTCGTGTTGACCAACCGGTTGACCCGACACACTCTCAATCTGTAGACCCGCCATATCGGTCAACGCAGCTGACGACACGGATAGGAACGTAGAGTTGCGCTCGTTGACAAGCGGCACAAGATCTCTCAAAGTCGCCAAGTCCACATCATTGATGACTACAGTCACATCCCGTTCATTGAGGAGCGGAACAGCACTTGTAAAGTTGTTGAACGTCAAAGTTGTCATGCTATTCGACTTATCCTGCAAAGTTACTTCTTTGAGATTGACCGACGAAACATTAATAGCTTCAGAGAAATGCAATACAAAGCGAACGGGCTGGACTCCATTAGTAAAAAGAAGATCGAACGACAGCAGGCGAGGCTGTACAATATCGGGAAAAAATGTGGACGCTTTCTTGGCCATGTTACTGCTAATAGCTGTAATGTTGTTTCCACTCGTGTCTGCAATAAAAGATGTCGAGAGGGAGACGTAGGTTGATTCTATATCAAGAGCTACCGACGAAAGACCTTTCAATCTGTTCAATTCTGCCTCAGAAATTTCCAGTTCGACGGTCTTCTCGTTGTTCTTTGAGGTAATCACAGTTGTGTGGTCAAATTGCAAGTTCTCACCTCTCACAGACGCACCTTGGACAGTTAGAAAATCAAGGTCTAACGATGAGACGTCTATTGGCTCGGAAAAGTTTAGCGTCATCAAGCCAGTATTCATGTCTAGGTAGAATGAGTCCAACGACGGTGCTACCGAATCAGCAGTGTAGTTCCGAGCTCTGACGGCGTTCTCCGACGTTATGACGTAAGCAGTATTGTTCAAGACGTCCTTGACGGTTCGAGCTCCGACTGTCAGCAGAGTTGTTTCCTTTGTCTTGGCTACACTTAGTACAGCCTTCAGACGCTCTAGATCTTGAGATCCAACAATGACAGTGAACGCTCTGCTATCCTGAGTCGTCGTCGTGTAAGAATCAGATGTCAGTGTGAACGTGTTCCGAGGTGTGGCAGTAGAGTCGACAAAGGTCAGATTGTCCACAACAAACGTCGATGCCCTCGTTAATTCGTTAAACGACAAAGTCAATACTCCACTGTCCAAATCAAAATCGAAATGATTCAGAACGGCACCAGTTGTATCATCAATAACACGAGAGGCTTGTATGGCACTGCCGTTTGGCGCTGCTGCTAGAACCAAGCCATTCATATCTTGAACGATGCCACGACCGTAGACCAAGAACGTATCGTTACGAGATGTACCGATTTTCAAATCAAGCTTCAGGTTGTCCAAATCCGTCGATGAGAATTTAAGTGTGATAATAGCCGAGCCGACAAATCCTAAATCTTTTCCGTCAAATGTGATTTCTCCACCTGCCAGCTCAAACATATCATCGCTTGTGTAGACGGATTTTGCATTCTGCAGCATTAAGTCGCTGGGTTTAAGTCCAGTTACGTTAACTGTCTCCGAGAATGTCATCTGAAGCTCACCCAAATTCATATCAAGAGTATATCTCTGCAGCACAGGACCAATGAGGTCCGTAGTTACTGACGTTGCTTGGAGAGCGTTCTCACTCGAGATACTAATAACAGGATTTCCACCAGCGTCCGTAAACGCTTTAGAATCAAGGGTCAAGAAAGTCGTAGAGATAGAGGTGGCAAGTACCGGTCGTTGAGTAAGACGATGAACGTCTATGTCGGACACTATCATGGTATACGTTTCCGTGTCGGTCTCCGAGATATCTACAGAAGTTAAACTATAACTTTCATAATTGCCAGTCGCGTTGCTGACGCTCTGAAGAGTAAATCCACTAGGATCAACAGACGCCAAAGATATGACTTCCGACACACGGAAGACCAAAACACGCTGTGTGATGTTCAACTGGTACCATAACAGGTAAGGCTTAGTTGTGTCAGGAGCAAAGACAGTAACTTGTTTGGCATTAGGGTTGACTATTGGAACATTCCCCAGATTACTCACGTCAGTAATTGTGCCAACTTGCATAGTCAAATAAGTGTTGTTACGACTCGTCGCTACTCCTGGGAGACGATTAATCTCCCTCAGATCGTCTTCTGTAATGTTTATGGCAACTTCGAACCCACGAGGACTGTCGGTCGAGCCTCCAGTAAGCGTGAACACAGACTCAGAATCGCTTCCGGTCATGTCTCCTTGCAGTGCCAATCTCGTTACAATCAACTGCAATGGTGCCACGACATCGTCAAACGTCAAAGTCAGTAACGCATTCTCCATGTCCACAGTGAATTCCGACACTTGAGGAGCCAGATTATCTGCCGTGTGCCCCTGAACCTGACGCGCAGCTAGTGGCTCAACCGGATTTCCAGCTGCATCGCTGACAGCACTAGAGTCGATGGCAAGATAAGAGTTAGAACGCTGTGCACCCAATGCCGTATTTAGCTTGAGACTCAGCACGTCGTCGTTTGCCAACACGATGACGAGAACAGTTGGATCGTTTCCTAGTGTCGCAACTCCGCCTGTCAAGTTGAGGTACGACCCTCCCGTGCTCGTTGCTTGAATCCTAATCTTGTTATATTGGATCGTCTCTGTGTCTATAGGCTCAGAGAAGCGAATCTCGGCAGTTCCTACTCCCATGTCCAACAACAAAAATTCAATAACCCTCGGGTTGGTAGAGTCGCCCGTATAGTTCGTCACCTGAAGAGCATTGACGCCGTCGATCAACGCGACGGCAAAGTTATTGACAGGTGAAACAGTGTCACGAGTCAAAGCCGACGTTGAAGTCAAAAACGTCGAATCTCTATTAATGGCTAAGCCACTGACCGCCTTAATGCCAGCAACATCGTCACCTGATAGAGTAATAACAAAGGTAGGGTTCAAAGACAAGTCGGACGGCTTTGGAGTGTTTGTCAGTGTGTAGCTGACAGATCTGTTGAATGCATCTTGTATTGTTATTGCAGACGGTTCAAAAAAGCGATCGTCGACGTACTCGCTGAAAGTCACAGTCATGACTCCTGTCTCCATGTTCAAGCTGAAAGAGTCAATTGTCGGTCCTGTTGAATCTTGGATAAAGTCTCGTGGTCTCGTGTACTCCTGATTAGCGACGGTATCACCAAGAGCCTGCACTGCATTGCCAGCCATGTCGGTTATAAAAAGACCTGTGAATCTTAGATAGCAATTGAGCTTCCCAGTGCATAAACTAACGCTCTTCTTCAAGTAGTTCAAATCTGCTAAACCAAATTGTATGACAACAGTGGTACCGTCAGAACTGCTCGAAGTGCCTCCGGTTAAACGGCGTTCTGCTGGCACACCTAAACCGTTGTCGTACCAGTTTTTGAAGACCGCTTGCGTAGTTCTAATACTTGAAACTCTCACGGTCTCAGTAAACTCGAGAGTAAACGTGCCTTCATCCATGTCTACTTGCTTCAGTTCGAAAAGCTCCGGAGGAATCTTGTCTTCGGTGAAACTACTGACTTGCACGGCTGTTGTATCTAAGAGAGGTTTAACAGGAAGAGCAACCATGTCTTTCACCAAACCGGTTGAGAAGACAACGTAGCAATCTGCAGTGCTGGTACAGAAAGGCAATGTATTGAGTCGATCGACGTCCGATTTCGTCATTCCAAATATCAACTCAGCGGAATCCGGACCGACGAAACTAAAGCCTTCGAACGCGAATGTCTCCACACTGGCCGTCAGATTATTCTGAAGTGAGAGATGTGACACATTCAGCGAGGACGATTCGACAGCCTCCGTAAACGTAAGAGTCACAGTAGCGTTGTGCAAGTTGACGGCTACACTAACCAATTGTGGTCGGGTAACATCACCCACATAGGTAGAGACGCGTATCACATCCTCAATCGTAGCGAGACCAGCCATATCGACTGCAGTAGTGTTTACCACCTTGACGAACGAATTGTTTAATGATGTCGCCACTTGCCTATTAGCCTTGATCATATTTAACTGGCTAGGAGAGATGGTTAATTTGAGAACAGATGAGTGCTCGGATCTTATTGTGCTACCAGACAAAGCAATAGACACCGATGGATTGTCAATTCGGTCTTGAATAAACATGTTGGAAGAACTAAACGTTGTGTAGTTAATTGTATCGCTAAATGTCACATCCAGCACTCCGTCGTTCATATTCAACGCGGCTGAGACGATCCCTGGCCGCGTTCTATCCGAGATGACCTCAGACGCTTGCCGTGGCGAAACCACAGAAATGAAAGCATTTCCGTCGATGTCAAAACCTGCGCCGGAGGAGATCGTAAGAAATGTGTCATGAACAGAAGAAAATACACCAGACGTGTTTCGGAGACTGTCTCGGTCCTCCTCGTCGAGTTCGATCTTGATAAATCCCACATCATACGATACTGTGCTGTTGTGATTCAGACTACGTGTGATGGCGCCTAAAAGCGAGCTCTGACTCACAACAGTCAATGTACTCACATTGAAGGTGCTCAACACTAGGTAGTCGTTCAGATAAAGATGTATTTCGTTGGTGTTCAAGTCTATGTTGTAATAATCCAGTCCAGGACCGGTTACGTCTGGAGTAAACAATGAGGCCTTAATCTTGACAAAAGTCTCCAAGATTTCATTGCCTTGTAGGTCCTTGATTGTCGATAGCGACAACTTCGAATAGCAGCTGTCGTTAGAGACGCATAATAACTGATTAGCCTTCACGCTGTCACGATCTGCGTTGCCCAACTGTAGTGTAATGACAGAAGCCGAGTCACCGACAATCTTTGATGTATTTCCAAGAGTGTAGTTCACCAGACCGGAATCGTCTTCTAGAGTAAATAGATTGGGTCGGAAACTGGTAACATCGACCGCTTCACTGAACGTCAATATCAATACATTCCGGTTCAAGTCAATATCAAATGAGAGGAGAACCGGTGGTTCTGTATCCTCGACAACGGTTGACGCCTGGATTGCACTTGAAAGCGACCGTCCCACCACAGCATTACCATCTACGTCAGTACCAAGATTCGATGAGAAACTCAAGTACGTGTTATTAACGTCCGTCCCGACATCAGATGGTACCTTAACTGCGTCGGAGTCCAAGGTATTGAGTTGAACTTTGATAACTCTGCTATCAATTTGCGGGTAACTGCCACCTGTGAGACGTACTCGTTTCGTCAAAGCAGTCGTTGAATTCACGAGCAAGAGATCAGAAATGTTAAACGTAGATATGTCTAACGGCTCGCTGAAAGTCAACAGCAGCTCGTTTTTAGAAAGATCCAGCGAGAAGCTCGTCAAATTAGGACGCAATAAATCCTCTACAATCGACTCAATCCTTACAGCATTCGATGCAGGTACTGCCCTAAGCTCATTATTGTTGGCATCTCGGACGGTGGTAAGAAGAGCCGAAATAAAAGTGTTTGAAATCCTGTTGCCGATATCCCGATTTGTCTTGATGTAGTCCACTGCCTTGTCGTCTAACTCTAGCTCCACGATCCGGTAATCCATGACGATAGCGTTGCCTCCTGACAGTTGTACAAAAGCTGATGCCATCGAGATGTTAACGCGGTTCTGCAGCGTCAAGTAGGTAGCGTTAAAGGTGGACAACAGGATCGTCTCAGAGAACGTCAACACAAGAACGTCCCTACCCAGATCCAGAGTGAAAGAACTCAATCGAGGAGAGTCTGTATCTGGAGTGACGGATGACACACCGAGTGCAGCCTCACTACTCACGCTTGTTACGTTGTTACCAGCAAGATCCTTCACAGCAGTAGCTGGCAGTGAAAGGAATGTATTGTTGCTAGCAGTTCCAAAAGAACTGTCCGCTTTCAATCGGTTCAAATCAGCAGCGTTAAAGGCGACTACGACCTGTAAACCACCAGCCTGTGACGCAGTGGATCCACCAGTTAGCGTCAACACGCTGTCTGCCTCGGAAACGTTCTTCTGGTTTTGTAGCGTTAGCTCCGTAAAGATTGTAGATGACGCATCAACCGGCTTCGAAAAGCTAAGCACAAGCTCACCAGCAGTCATGTTCAAACTGTAGGCAAGCAGCACAGGTTCGGTCACATCGGCCTTGAATGTCGACACCTGCAGAGCGTTTCCATCAGTAATAGCTAGAACGTCTTCGTTCTCCCAGTCTCTAATGGTTCTAGCTTGAATAGTTATAAACGTCGTCTGCGTTGACGTAGCCAGAGGAGAGTTCGACTTCAAATTGTACAGATCTTCTCCTGATATTAGAACTACAATACGATGCCCAGATGTTGTACTTTGAGCTACTGTTGATGCAGTAAACGTAAATGAAAGTCCTCTTTTAACGTCATCTTGGATGGTAATTCCGGTTGCGTCTAAAGAATCCACAAGTGCTACGTCATTGAAAGTCAGATTCATGAGTCCAGTAAACATATCAATATCGAATGAAATCAGTTTCAGAGGCTCGGTATCATGTACAATGCTGCCCGCCACATCAGTCGTTGAGATCAAGAAAACGCCTGCTTGATCAGCAATAGTTGAATTTCTGAGACTAACAAACGTGTCACTGTCATTAGCAGTAAACGATGGATCAAGCTTCAAACTAGCCAAGTCCTCGTTGTTGAGAACAATGACTATCTCCGTAAGATCAGACTGTCCACTTGCAGAGCCTCCGGACAGATAAACAGAGAAAACAGAAGAAGAATCGTGAATCTGTATTGATGAGTAGTTCAGCGTTGAAGAATCCATTGGCTCGTTGAATGTCAAAACGAGATTGTTCTTATTCAAGTCGAGGTCATAAGAAAGTAGCAACGGTGGCGTCGAATCAGGAATGTACGAACGAACTACCACGCCAACCGCTGCCAGTGAAGGGTTGGCATCAAATGCCATGTCTTTCACGACTACACCAGTCACGGTAACGTAAGAAGAATTCTCATCTTTAGCAAAAGACGAGGCTTTTAGTTTGGTGACGTCAGTGGTCGTTAGAGATACCAGGATCTCTCTTCCCGGCTGACTCATAGACTGTGTCCCCGATTCCAATCGATATTTCAAATCGTCGTCAGTTGTCTCGTTCTTTCCCGTTAAGGTGATGCCGGAGGACACCAAAGTAGCTGGATCTACGACCTCGTCAAATCCAAGATAAAGTTCTCCATCATTCATGTCCAGATCAAAGTACAATAGAGACGGAGACTTTTCGTCACTTATAAACTCCTTGACCAACTTTCCAGGCTCCGCGTCCTTCACTGGTACGTTTCTGTTACCCGCCATGTCTTCAACGGCGTATGAAGTCATAGTGATGTAACACGTGCCCCGACGAGAACACAGATGCTTGTCTTTCTTCACGTTAATCAAGTCCTCTTCGCTTAGAGTGAGAACAACGATGTGGCTGTTTTCAGATACAGACACGTCGGTAAGCGCAAGTCGACTTACAGGATCCTCAAACAGCGTTTGCAAGTTGATCGCAGACGCATTCAGTGTCGACGAGTTCACAGTCTCTGAAAACTCCAAAGTCATATATCCTTCTTGCAGATCAAATTTCGAGAACTTCACCAGTTCCGGACCAGACGTATCAGGAGTGTATCCATCAATTGCGACCGTCGATCCATTGATATCAGAAGACAATATCAGGTCCACCATATCTCGTACCAGAGATGAAGAATAGCTAATGAAACAGTTAGAAGCAGAAGAGCATATACGTTTAAGCTTCAGCTCGTTGAGATCACGTGCGCTAAGATCGACGGTGACACTTGCTGTATCTAGAGATGGTCCGGTGCTCGAGTTTAGTCGCAAAGACACTGACAGCAACGAGTCAGCGCTGGTACTTAAAGTCAGAGATGGTATGTTCAGTGAAGAAACGTTAACAGTCTCATCAAAGGACAAAATCAATTTACCCTCGTCAACGTCCATGTCTGCTGTAACCAGGCGCGGAGCCGTACTGTCGTTGCCATAAGTACGCACACGTTGTCCAACAACCCGTGACAATTGATTTCCGTTCATGTCTAGCACCGCGTCTGCAGTCAGAGACAGATAAGTCGAGTCGGACGATACAGCTAACTCTGTGACGGCCTTAATGGCGTTTCTATCTGTTTCTGACAGATTTAATGTCATAAGACTGTCGTCAACCGACGGCAACAGTCCGCCAGTGAGAGTATAGCTTGGTGAATTAGATCGTCTAGAAGCTTGAAGAGTAATCTGCGTTGAGTCGAAAGACGACGCGTTGACTGTCTCTGAGAAATACAGATAGAGCACTTCAGTATTCAATTGCAGATCAAAATAAAGTAGAGTGGGTGGTGTCTTGTCTTCTGTAAAAGCACTAGCTTCGACGGCACTATCAAATGACACAGCATGCAAGTCGTTGTTGGACAGATCTTGCACAGCTGAAACAGCAACAGACAAATAGGCTGTCTTCACGGCGTCTGCAAGACCTACTCTCTTCTTCATATTGTTGAGATCTTCGGTAGTCAACGAAATGGAAATACGATTCTTACCACCAGAAGATGCGTTGCCTCCTGTTAGAGTATAAAACGGAGCAATGAGTGCCTGTTGTGACTGAAGGATGAAACGTTTGGGTTTGTATGAATTAGGGTTGATGTCCTCATCAAAGCTTAACAGCAGAACACCCGTGTTCATATCTAGGTTGAAACCAAGTAGGCTCGGTCGGGTTAAGTCAGCAGTGTGTTCTAAAATCCGTTTTCCGCTTGTGTTGTCTATTGGTAAGACGGGCAGTCCAACCATATCGACGACGAGATTTCTGCTCAGTGAGATGTAAGTTGTATTGATGGACGATGCGAGAGGATATAGTCTTTGGATCGCAGCAAAGTCACTCGCAGTAACATTGATCACAACGTCTGCAGTATCCTGTGCATCAAACAAGCCACCCGTTAGTATCAACGAGACATTGAGTGTTGATTGATTAGCGACTTGCTGCAGAATAATTTCTGACACGTTTAATGTACTGACGTCTACCGACTCGTTGAAGTGCAAAGTTAACAACAATGGAGAAAGGCCGCCCATCATGGATAAGTCAAACGAAGACAATTCTGGTGGAGTTCTGTCATCAATAAATCGTTCTGTGCGGAAAGCATCCGCTGAGGTTACTGCAGTAATACTGTTATTGTTCATATCAGAAAACGCTCCATCCATCAGAGAAATGTACGAGTTGACATCCGATGTTGCAAGAGTAGTAATTACTTTAATCGCATTGGTATCCTCTACACTCATTTGAACTCTCAAGACTGAGCTGCTTGTATCAATCACTTCACCTCCCGTCAGAGCCCGTTCCGCAGAGCCAGGACGGCCATTGCGAATATAAATCTTCGAAGGTGTATAGCTTGCAGAGTTTACCGTTTCGTTAAACGAAAGCGTCATGATTCCACTATTCATGTCAAGCTCTGTGAAGTTACTGAGCTGGGGTGGTGTTGCATCAGATACGTAGATATTAGCTTGCAAACCACTCTCACTGATACCAACCAAAAGATTGCCAGTCATGTCACGTATTGCAACAGGGTCAACGGTCAAATACGACGTGTTAACAGAGACACTCAAGCCTGTAAGGACCTTAACATTGTCCAAGTCTGGTCGAGACAAGGAAAGTATAATAGTAGCCGAACTCATTGATGGAGATCCGCCTGTTAGTCGATACGACAATGACGTCATTGGTGTGCTCTGGTTGTGCAGCACCAGTTTGGAGGCGTCCAAAGAAGAGGCATCGACGGTCTCGGAAAAGATCAGAGTTAAGGTACCAGAGTCAATATCCAATTCAAATTTCTGTAGACTGGGTGCCGTTAGGTCTGGATCAAAGCTAGATGCAATAATGGCACTAAGATTCGAGACTTCGTTGATCGCCACATCATTCATGTCCCGAACCGTGTCGTACCTCAACTGAATGTAAGTCGAGATGTTAGATATAGCGAGACTTTCACGTGCTTTGATGGCATTCAAATCCTGCGTCGTAATGCTGAGCGAAATAACGGTGCTGTCGTTGTTGGAACTCTCACCGCCCGTCAGCCTGAACCATTCCGTTCCAAATGATGTGATTCGACTTTTACTTTGGAGCTGAACACGATCTGAGTTGAAACTAGATGCTCGTACAGTTTCAGAGAACGTTAAAGTTAAGACGCCAGTATTCATATCCAACTTGAAAGATTCCAAAGTAGGTGGCGTGATGTCTTCGATGTGGACTGTGATGTTCAAGGCATTAGCAGACGGTATAGCAACAATGGTGTTGTTGTTCATGTCTACAATAAAGTCGCTTGAAAATGAGAGATAAGTATTGGCCAAGTGAGTACCCAACGTGTACGACCTCTTGATTTCGTCTAAATCCAATTTTGTGAAATATACTTTCACGTCTTTTTCAGAATCAGTAAGAGACGGTATTCCTCCAGTCAAGGTAAACACCTCACTCGCATCGGATATATTTGGTGCATTCTGCAGAGTCAGAGTTGTTACTTTAATGGTCTTTACGTCGACGGTCTCCGAGAAGGTCAAATAAATGTAACCCAGATTGATATCAACAGTGTAGGACTCGAGCTGTGGTCGCGTACTGTCTTCAGTGTAGTTCTGAACTCTCACAGCTTCTTCGGGTACAATACCAACGACAGCGACTCCTGAGACGTCCTTGATTGTCTGGGAAGTGAGTGACAAGAAACTGTTAGAGCTGTTAGTGGCCAACATACGAAGCTTCTTGATTTCATTGAGATCATTGTCGGTCACGTTCAAGTCAACTCGGTATCCATCATTGCTACTAGTCGTTCCACCGGTCAGTCTGTAGGTGCTGCTGCTACGCAAGTCACTCTGCAATGTCAAAAAGTTGGGATTCAGAGTGCTAATCCGTACAACATCGTCGAAAGACAGAGACAGCAATCCCTTGTTCAGATCTAAATCAAATGACTGCAGCCTGGGTGCACCGAGATCGACCAAGTAGGTAACTGCCTGCAACCCTGAAGACTCGTCAATCGCAACAAGATCATTCCCAGCGATATCCTGTACAGCTCCAGCAGCAACCGACATGTAGGAAGACGTTGCGGACTTAGCAAGGATGGTCGTCAACTTCAAGCTCTCCACATCAGCAGACGACAATTTGATCAACAACTGCAACTTGGTAGAAGCATCGGTGTAATGCGCAGTGCCTCCAGTAAGAGACAAACTCTCCGTTGTGTTGCTCGACCGGTCTTGCAGTGTGAAATTAGACAATATTATGGTATCCAAATCAACCGGTTCTGAGAATTCCAGTAGCATCTCACCTTGATTCAAGTCCAGCTGACTAAATGCAGATAGCATTGGCCTTCCGACGTCCACGGTATAAGCTGATACGCGAAGAGAGTTCACTGCATTCACAATAGGCTTCATACTATTTGGTCGACTGATAGCAAGATCTTGTACTGTATCCGCCGACGCTGTTAGATAGGTATCATTCATAGATGAAGCCAAATCAAGAGCCTTCAAGGCAATGACGTCGTCATCGTGTAGCTTTATAGAAATATTTGCACTTCTGACCGTTGTTAGTCTTGTACCAACAGTAAGAGTATGCGAAATGGTAGCGTTGAACGCATTCTGGAGAGTCACAGACGTAAACTGGAAAGTAGAAACGGCGACTGCTTCGTCAAAGGTAAAAGACATTAGGTCCTCGAACATATTCAAAGCGAATGACGTCATGACTGGCGTGCCGGTATCATAAACAAAGCCTACAACGCTCTCGAGAGCAGCTTGCATCTTGTTTCCCGCCATGTCCATTAGAAAATCGGCAGCCGCATTAACCACACAGTTCACATCGTCCGAACAAACATCACCGAGACTCTTGATGTTATTCAAGTCTTCCGGACTGAGCCTAACTGTTACCGTAGTATTGTCATCAGAGATCAGTTCTCCTCCAGTGAGTGTATAACTGCTTGACGGAATAAGACGTTTCTGAAAAGTCAAGCCACTGAAATTAGCAGAACTCGCTCTCATTGTTTCAGAAAACTCCAATGTAAAAATACCGGAGTCCAAGTCAAATTCAGTAAACGTCACGACGGTCGGCGCAGTTGTGTCAACTGTATACATAATGGCTTTCACCGCTTGCCCGTCAGGTCTCTCTACTATCGAAATGCCACTGAAGTCTTTGACTAAGTCGGCAGTGTAAATGAGGTAACAGTCGTCGGTTCTCGTACACAACGGCAGTCGGTAGATTTCATTCAAATCGGCAGGCGTCAATTGGACTTCAATTGAGTTATAAGTCTGTGAAGACTTGCTTGTTCCTCCAGTGAGACTGTAGTTGTAAGTCACTTTCGTTGAATTGTCTTGTAAAGTCAGCTGCTCGAGTAATAGAGTAGATACATCGACGGCTTCGCTGAAATACAATGTGGTGTTACCATATTTTGCATTGATGCTAAAAGCGGTGAGCGACGGAGGACTGCCGTCTGGGATCAAGGCACCGACCCTTTGTGCAGAAGAGGGCAGTACAGGAACAATCTCATTACCGCTGGTGTCTTTGACAGCTCTTTGAGTCATAGAAATGAATGTATTGTTCTCTGCTGTTGCAAGTGAACGAGTAGCCTTGATGACGTTCAAATCCGACTCACCCACTCTCACTGTGACGACGTTGAGCACTCGCTGAATAGCACTACTCGAAAAGAGAGTCCGAGAAACAAGAGATGACGACGAACTAGACTGGACCGTTACAGAAGATAGATCGAGATCAATATCAACAGCTTCACTGAATGTCATCGATATGGTTCCATTGTCCACATCCAGATCAAACGACAAAAATTCAGGACTCTTCGTGTCGTTTGTAAACAAAGCGATTGGTACTGCATTAGGCAATACAAGCTCTTCAGCGGTGTTTCCAAATAAGTCACTAGCCGTTGACTTTGAAATAAGAACAAACACGTTTGACGGCTTAGTTGCAAGATCTGGATTCACCTTTATAGTATCAAGATCAAAGTCAGTGAATTCAATGACCGCAGTAGCACTGAAGTTTTCAAAGCGCACGGTACCGCCGGTCAGAGTGTGTTCTTTCGAAGCGTCTCGCGTTACAGAGCTATAAACAAGCGTCACACCGGTGAGGTTGAAGTCGCCTCTATTGATGCTCTCGTCGAATGACAGTCTCAGCTCACTTTCATCCATGTCTAAATCGAAGGTAGACAGATCTGGAGGTGACATATCATTGCTTAACATTCCCACCAAAACAGCCTCGCTCAAGCCCACGAGAGCATTACCGTTCATGTCCGTAACGGCAGCAGATGACACATTCAAGAATGTCGAGTTGGTTGACTTTGCAATTGTGGCTGACTGTTTGATCGCATTAATGTCGTCCTTTGCAAGTTTGACTGAAAATCGATCAGCAAAACCACCACTTACAACCGTGTCGACTAAAGACCGGCTTGATTTGCGGTCAAATTTGTCATCCTGAATAGCAAACAAGTCGACGTTGATAGACGACAGGTTGACCGTCTCTGAAAATGTCACAGAAAGTTGACCAAGATCCAAATCCAAATTGAAAGACTCGACAACAGGCGCTGTCTTATCCTCCATATACGTGGATGCCTTCCGAGCATTGAGCACTGCTATTTCAACGACGTCATTTCCAGAAGTATCCTGTGCTGCACGGTTGTTAAAAGCCATATATGTAGTGTCCAACGACACCGCAAGACGTGTATCCTCCTTGATGGCATTCAAGTCATCTCGACTCAGAGCCAAAGTGAAATCAGTGCTACTAACTGCTGAAACGGAGCCAGATGTTAGCTGAAGAAGACTGGTATTATTTGGTCCAGCAAGAATAGTAAATTGTGTTATATCGACATCAGCAGAAAACAACGCTTCCGAGAAATTCAAAGTCAAGACATCAGAATTCAGATCCAGGCTGTAACTAGTTAGGTCTGGTGGGGTCACATCAGATACATATTTCTTGACAAGACTAGCGAAAGTCACTGATACAGCCTGCGACCCTAAGCCCGCCATGTCTCTCACAGTATTAAGGCTTGCAGAGATATACGTATTTCGAAACCTTGTAGCTAGATCCCTCACAAGTTTTACTCTGTTCAAGTCCGAATTAGTCAATTCGATACGAACTTCGTGAGAATTATTCGCAGAGACGTTCCCACCAGTAAGAGTTACCGTTTCAATGTCCGTTGTTGAGAGATTCTTGACCGCCTGAAGAGTCAAACCATCAATACGCAACGAAGACACGTTCACTACCTCTGAGAACGTAATCACAATGATTCCACTATTGCGATCAAAGTTGAATCCATCGATTTGTGGTCTGGTTGTATCGGGTGTGACGACGGCTGCCTGGGCAGCTGATGACGCGTTATTGGCGACCACTTTGTTACCGAATAGGTCCACAACGGTATCGTCTGTGAACGACAAAAACGTGTTGTTAATATTCGTTCCCAGTGCGGTCAATTTCTTGATTTCACTCGAGTCAACAAAATTCAATTGCACTGTAATAGTCTTAGCATCCATTGATAAAATCAAGTCACCACCAGTTAGTAAATACACCGTGCCCTGGCTAGAATTTGATCTACTTTGCAGCGTCAACTGATTCACCTGGAAGGACGACTGGCTGATTGTGTCCGTGAATGTTAAGTTGAGTTGACTGGCGTCCATATCCAGGATAAAACGCCACAGCTCCGGTCTCGTAGTATCTGCTGTAAAAGATTGGGCTTGAATTGCGTTTCCGTCCGTAATCGGCACGATATCTCTACCCAGATGATCGTCAACAAAGTCAGCACGGATAACAATGTAGGTGTTGTTGATATTTGTAGCAACTTCAAGTGCAAGATTTATGTTGAGAAGGTCGTTAGAGTCAAGAGCAAGAACGACTTGGTGACTGTAGCTGGAGGAGACGTCACGACCAGTTGAGTCAGTAAGTCGAACAAACTCGCCCGTTTTGGCCGTTTTCCCTGTTTGAACTCGAATGGCACTGCCGTGCACGTCACCTTGCACTACATCAGAGAAAGTCAATGTCATCCTACCCAAGTTCATGTCCAGTGAGAAATTCAATAATTCTGCCTTTGCAATATCGACGACATAATCAGACGCCCTTTGACGAGCAAGGAGAGAGATAGGATTATCTGCGACGTCATAAACACTACCCGCCAATACAGAGAGGAACGTGCTACGAGCATCGATGCCAAATTCGGAGTCGGCCTTGATCGTCTCAGATTGAGTGTTCGACAGAATAATCTTCATCACAGTTGAAGACGTTGCTGTCTCCAAATGAGCGTCAGTTAAATTGACGGAGGACGCGTTGAGCTGATCGCTAGAATAAAGGATCAAACCACTAACATTTAAACTAGATGTTTTAACAGGTTCGTCAAACGTCATGGTCAAAACGTTTGCATTGAGATCGAAAGTGAACGCATCCAGCACGGGAGGAGTCACGTCTGCTGTGACTTTGGCAGCCTTCAGAGCGTCAGTAGAACTGACAGAAACGACATTGTTTGGCAGTCGTGAATTGTCTTTCACTGCACTGGCAGTTAATGACAGATAAGTATCGTTGACCGTTGTAGCAAGAGTTGTGGCTTTGATATTGTTCAAATCGACGACAGACAATGACAGCTCGAGTACCTCCAACGTCGACGTCCCAGTGGTATCTGATGATAAGGCGACACTTTCAACTCCCATAGACGAATTAGAATCACTCTGTATCAATATCTGAGAAGCATTCAGAGAAGCGGAAGAAACAGGCTCGTTGAAAGTCAGAACTAGCTTGCCACTATCCACATCCAAAGAGAATGATTGAAGTACTGGACTAGCGCGATCTTCCATAAGGTTCAATACTATTCTTCCAGGATAAATGTCAGTTACTGGAGTAATACTATTTCCAGCCATGTCGTTGACAAGCAAACGAGTAACAGTAAGGTAGCAAGTTGCCCTGAAAGTGCACAACCTGCTGTCTTCCTTTACTGCATTCAGATCATCCATACTCAAAGTAACAGTGACGACAGCAGAGTTTTTACTCACATTTCCTGCCTTAACCATGTACCTCTTCAGCGGGTCTTCAAATAGAGTTTGTAACGTCATTGCAGTAAAGTCGAAACTGTTAGTGTCGACAGTCTCAGTAAATGACAACACAATATCGCCAGTTGACAAATTAAACGAGGAGAAAGTCTCAAGAACAGGATCAGTGGTATCATTCGTAAACACCGTAACCCGAATTGCATTGTCTGCTGATCGTCCAATGACATTCTGCCCAACCATGTCGTTGATGGTCTCGTTGCTGAATACAAGGTAGCAATCAAGAAGGAAGTCATTAGTACAGAGAGAAATAAGTTTGATTTCATTTAAGTCTCCAATACTCAAATCGATGGTAACATCAGCGCCGTTAGGACTACTACTAGAGCTTGCGCTAGGAATAAAAGTGACGGTGTCATTGACTCCGGTCTTGTCCTGGAGTGAAAGCTCGGATAGATTCAAACTAGACACGTTCATGGATTCGTCAAAGTGCAAAATCAACTTCCCCTCATCCAAGTCAAAATCGAACGTTCGCAAAATAGCATGAGTAGAATCGGATTTGAACACTGACACCCTGATTGCATCGCTTGACGAGATACTTGCAATCTTGTTGCCGTTCATGTCCATTACAGCTGCGTCAGAAAGAGAAATGTAAGTTGTAGCTTCCGACACTGCCAACCCAGACAAGCTTTTGATAGAATTTCTATCTACTTCCGACAGGGTGACAGTCAGGACGGTATCATCAACTGATCCGACTGACCCTCCGGTAAGCTGATATCGGACGGAGCCCAGGCGCTTATTCAGCAAAGTAAATCCAGCTGGATTGTACGAAGACGCCCTTACGGTCTCATCAAACGTGAAAGTCAAAACGCCAACTGATGTAGACATCTCGAAAGATATCAGGTTAGGTGCAGTTGCATCTGGTTCGAACCCGCTTGCCTTCAGAGCGCCGTTGGAAGAGATTGCGGTACCCTGATTGCTGGCATAGTCCAAGACAAAGCCTTTCACTGCGCTGATGTAGGTGTCATTAATAGAAGTGGCCAAGTCGATGATCTTCTTGAGTGAAATAAGATCAGCGCTTTCAAGTTCTACTCTAACAGCCAGATCTCCAAATGAAGACACTGTACCGCCAGTTAGAGTGACGAAAGACTGAGACCTGATACGAGCTCCTTGCAACGAGATGTTTGCCACGATCAGAGTGCTTGCAGTGACTTTCTCTGAAAATGTTAAAGTCAATAATCCATCGTCCATATCAAGATTGAAAGAACGCATTTCTGGAGGTGTAAGGTCGGCAGTGTGCTCGCTTACGTTGAGCGTTACAGGGTCTGCAAAGTAGATCATTGACATGTCCGCGACTAAACCTGTTAAAGCGGTTAAGTGCGTTGTTGAGCGTCTTTGACCGAGTGGAGCTGCAGAGATAATATTAGCAAGGTCCTCAGAAACTATTGTAATGATCACGTCCTCAGTGTCTACTGAAGACCACACGCCGTCGGTAAGATTCACGACTTCCTTTGAGCGATCAAATTCCGAAACATGAAGCTGTAGTTTGGTGGCGTCGAGCGACGCAGCGTTTACCGTCTCGTCAAAATGTAGGACCACATAAAGAGGAAGTGTGCCGTTGTCCATCTTAAGATCGAAAGTCTCTAATTTAGGTGCGGTCTCATCATTCACAACAGACGCTGCCTGTAGAGCCTCATCAGCTAGCACAGCTGACACATTGTTCTTGTTCATATCTCGAACAAAGTCGGATGTCAATGATAGGAAAGTGTTAGCCGACTCTGTACCCAAAAGTAAGTTTTTCTTGACAAAGTTAATGTCGGATGCTGCCATTCGCAAAACAACGGTTTTTCCATTACTGCTTTCCACAGTACCCCCGATTAGGCCTCGAGTCTCATTACCATCACGCATGTTCCTTAGAATGAGTTCTTCTGGTTTTATTGAGGCTACTCGAACAGCCTCTGAAAATGTCATCAAGAGACGACCGTCGTTGAGATCTAGACGGTAAGAAGACAAAGTAGGACTAGTTGTGTCACTTGTGAAGACGTCAACTTTCACAGAAGAATTGGCATTAACAGATGTGATGTCGTTGCCGTTCATGTCTGAACCACTCAATGGCAAAAATGACAAGAAAGTCGTATCGCTTGAGATAGCCAAGTCGTCCAATAACTTAATAGCATCCAAGTCAACAGATCCGAGTTGAATATTAGTGACTGTCCCTCCAGCAAAATTCATGTCAATAACCTCACCGTTCTGAGTAAAGGTATAACTTCTATCTGATTCTCTACTGAGTCGAAGAGTAAATCGAGTTAGATTTAACGATGAGAATCTGATTGCTTCATTGAAGGTTAAAATAAGCCGAGCTGGAGCGTCCATATCTAGAGAGAAGCCAACCAAACTCGGCTCAGTACTATCCTGGATGTAGTTAGACACTTGGATAGAATCGAGGCTGATTCGTTCTTCGGCTTGGTTAAAAGTCATGTCTTCCATTGCTGATGCAAGGTGTCTCAGAAAGGTGGTAGCACGACTGGCTGCCAATCCATTGCGTTGCTTGATAGAATCCAAATCAATACTAGTTAGATTAATGACAAACGTCAATCCATCGTTAATATCAAACGATCCGCCAGTAAGAGTATAGTTTACCGTCCCGTCTCGGGCATTTTCAAGTATAAACCTCTCCAGTAATACTGTAGAGGCTCTGACTGTTTCGGAGAAGGTCACAGTAAGTTGTCCTTTAGTCATGTCCAAATCAAACGAGCTGACACGCGGTGGGGTCATATCCAAAGTGTGTATAGCAACCTTGAAGGCTGACTCTCCTCCTATTGGATCCACGGGTAAACCAACCATATCCTTTACTAAACGTTCTTTAACTGCCAGATATGTACTGTTATCGGAAACGCCAAGCCTTAGAAGACGTTTTAGCTCATTCAAGTCTCCGTCGTTGAGATCCACATTCATCATGAAAGAGTTGATTGAAGGGTTGACGTCTCCTCCGGTCAAAGTGATAGACTCCGACGCTTTAAATGCATTAGCGTTGCTTTGAAGAGTGATCGCTGTCAAGTCGACAGTTGAGAAGTCAACCAACTCAGAGAACTGAATGACAAGTTTTCCATCATCTACATCAAGATTGAAAGAGACCACCTTTGGATTAGTTTTGTCCGGAAAAAAACTTGTCGCTCTCATCGTAGCTGAGTTGACATTGCGACCAGACTGCGGATATTCTTTGATCGCTTCGGTTGTAATACTAACGTATGTAGTCTCCAGACTTACTGCAAGATTCATGTCGTTCTTCAAACCGTTGAGATTACTGAACGCCAATTTAATGTCAACTACATAATCAGCAGAACCAGGAGCGGATCCCGTTGTCAATGAATATGACGTCAATGGCTGGCTTGTAGCGTTCTGGAAAGTAATAGCTGAGTATTTGATCGTGCTAGGATCCATGACGTCATCGAAAGTAAAACTGAGAATATCAAAATCCATGTCTAAACTGAATTCCAGCAGTTGAGGACTTGTCGTGTCAGGAGAAAAGCCAGCGGAAACCACAAACTTTGCATCTCCACCAACATCAACTCCTGCCATATCTTTCAAAGCCCCTGACTGCAATCTCAATGCTGAATCGCCAGAACCAGTGGCAGTAGTACTGTCTAGTTTCAGGGTCCGGAGATCGGCATCATCCAGCAAAATCGTTACAGTTTTCTGATCGGGAGATGAAGACACCGTGCCACCTGTCAATGAATGACCTTCAGCAGACAGCGAGCTTCTGATCTCAATCAAACTAAAGTTGACGGTTGCTAAATTAATGGGTTCGTCGAATAGCATAGACAGTGTACCAGCGTTCATGTTGAGGGTTAAAAAGCTGGTAAGTTGAGGAGCCGTTGTATCTGGCTCGTAAGTGGACGCTCTAGATGAGTTTGTGCCGTTGAATAAAGGATTGACATCGTTGCCATCAACATCTCCGGCAAGAGCATTAGTGAATGAAAGAAACGTCGTGTTTATGCCGGTCGCCAAATTCCGACTGACTTTCACTTGAGTGAGATCACTTTCGGTCAGTTCAATGACAACAACAGTCTGACTTACTGTGACCGACTTCGATCCAGTCAGCGTGAGATGACTCGAGGAGGACTCGGCGTTCTGTAGAGTCAACTGTGTGACGTCAATGTCTACACCTCTCGTCATCGATTCGTCAAACGTAAGGCGAAGAACGCCAGCGTCCAGATCAAATGAAAATGACTCTAAAACTGGACGAACCGTGTCTAGAACCAGAGTCGTCGGTGTCTCCAAAGTTACAATAGCGACTTTGTTCTCCACAGCAGTCACGTCGTTTCCAGACATGTCTTTCACAAACAAGGAGTCAAATCGAACATAACAAGAAAATCGAAGTCGACAGACAGTGCCACTACCGACAGCTTTGATCTCATTAAGGTCATTCTTACTAAGAGAAATGGTAAGAGTTGGGCTGTTGTCACTGACAACCTGACCTCCAGAGAGAGTGACGGACACACCGCTGTTGCTTCCCAGCTGAAAAGTCAGTGACCTCAGTTGAACTGATGACGAGTTCAAAGTCTCCGAGAAGCTCAACGACAACTCACCGGTTGTAAAGTCGAACGACGTAAACTGAACGAGTGCTGGCATTTTCTTATCTCTCTGAAAGACATCAGATTGAGGAGCATCTCCATCTAACCTCTCCATGACGTTATTTCCATTCATGTCTTTAACGAGTGCGTTGTCAAACGTTATGTAACAGTTCGATTGCATTGTGCACAAGTTTAATCTGTAGATTTCGTTCAAATCGTCTGCAGACAGTTGAACGTCTAACGAATCGGAATCCATGTTTGTCTTCAGAACACCTCCAGTTAGACTACGATTGTATTGACTCGCTGTCACATTATCTTGCAATGTAATGCTGGTAAAACTAAACGAGCTGATATCAACAGTCTCATCGAAAAACAAAGTGATATTACCGTCATGAAGATTGACGTGAAACATTGACAAACGAGGTTCTGTCGTATCATTGACATATAAGTTGACACGCAGTGCCGAAGTTACCGCTTTGGGATTCAAACTGTTGCCTTCAGTATCCTTAATTACGACAGAAGATGCTGACAAGTAAGTTGACGATGGGGACACACCGAGTGCAGTTAATCTCTTGATCTCATTCAAGTCTGAAACTGTCAGCAAAACTGTAATGACAGTCAAGTTATCGCTTGTAAAACCACTAGTTCCAAGTGTCACAGACGTGTCACTACTAGACGAAGTACTTTGTAATGTCAAACCAGATGCGTCAAAAGTTGCTCTGTCAATACTCTCAGAAAACGTAAGAGACAGTTGACCTGAGTCAATGTCGAGATCATACGAACTGATGTTTGGCCTAGATTCATCTTTAACATGGCCAGCTGCTTGACGTCCGGGAGTGACCGGTTTGAGCAGGTTACCTGCCATGTCTCTCACTCCTCCAGCATTAATAACAATAAATGTATTATCCGAAGAAGTCCCCAGTCTGACCTCAGACTTGATATTATTAAGGTCGTCATACCCCAGCTCAACGATAACAACAGAACCGTTAGAACTTCGAGATGTACTGCCAGCTGTCAATCGAGCAGTGTGAACTGCCAAAGCTGAGGACACGTTGTGTTGGATAGTAATCGAAGACACGTTTAGAGTACTAACATCCACTGCTTCTGAGAAAGTAAGACGAAGCTGACCAGCATCGACATCAAGAATGAAAGAATCAAGTTCAGGTTCACTACCATCAGCAACAAACGCATCTACTTTGGTCGCTACAGCAGCCGAAACTATAGCGTTGCCGCCCAAATCTTGAACTGCTCCAGAAGTGACATTCAAGTAAGAACTATCTGACGACACTCCTAAAGAAGTGTCTACCTTGACGGCGTCAAGATCATCCTTCGACAAACGAATGACAACAACTGCACCATTCTTGAGAACAACTTCACTGTTTGAGAGAGTGACAGCACGGTTCGCAGCGTCTGGCTGAGACTGAATTGTGATCTTGCTCTGCAAAATAGAAAGGGCATTGACAGCTTCCGAGAACGTAACAAGAAGTGTCGAAGAATTAATGTCAAGCGAAAAGTTCTTTAGTGTAGGTGGCTTTGAATCAATAATATACTGCGATGCTGGAAGGGCATTAGTAACAGGAATCGCTCTGACAGACAAACCGGCCATGTCTTTAACAGCAGCCGCGTTTAGAGACAAGAAAGTTGAATTGAGTGACCCTGCAAGGGTATCATTGAGGTTGATGATGTCCAGATCTGTCTGTTTCATTTGCAGTGCAAACACATTGCTTGCAGCACTCGGTAGGATCCCTCCAGTAAGCTGGAACGACACAGAATCAGAATCACGGGCTGCCTGTAGAGCTATGCGCGACGGATCGAGTGAAGGTGCATCGACGGCTTCAGAAAAGGTCAGCTGCAGCTCACCGTTGTCGAAGTCCATGACAAAGTTGGTTAACTCTGGACGAGACATATCCACAACGAAAGCGGTAGCGCGTTGGCCGGTTTCACTGTTCACAATCTGGGCGGCGTTGCCAACCATATCTTGCACCGCTACAGACGACAAAGCAATGTACGTGTTGGACAACGATGTCGCAAGTTGTCTCCTGATTTTAAGTTCATTTAGGTCTTTGGCAGACAATTCATAGGCGACAGAGAACGAGTTCTCTTGATTAACATCCGCGGATGTCAATGTGTACGTCTGAACACCTGAGCGTGTAGCATTCTTGACTGATTGAAACGTGATCCCAGACGGAGCAACGCTGCTGACATCCACGGTTTCTGAAAAGTTGACAGTCAATATTCCCGTGTTTAGGTCAAGTTCAAAAGTATCCATGACCGGTCCCCTAGAATCGCTCTTGAACAAAACAGATTTTGTAGAAGCGTCCTTTGTGATCTCCACTACATCGTTAAAGAAAAAGTCAGACACTGTATTCGCTTGCAGGGCAAGATAAGAAGAATCTTCCGAAACTGCCAGATCAGTTAGTTTCTTTACTTCGTTGGCGTCATTAAAGCTCATAGTTACATTAACCGAAAGTCCATCCGCTGATCGAGACGTTGTCCCGCCTGTTAAGGAATATTGGGTTGTTGCAATGCTGTCGTTGTCACTGTTTTTCAACGTGATTCCAGACAGAATAATCGTCGAGTGATTGACAGGTTCAGAGAATGTCATCTGGAGCTGATCGCTGTTCATATCCAGACTGAAACGAACCAAGAACGGCCTGTCCGGGTCTGAAGTAAATGTATCTACAATGATCGCTTTTCCGTCTGTAATAGCAAGCACGTCGTCGCCAGCATAGTCATCGACCAGATAAGCTTGCATTCTCAAAAAGGTATTCTGTTTACTGGTAGCTAGTTGCTCAGTTTCCTTCAAAGATAGAAAATCTGAAGCAGACAATTTGATGACTACTGTATGCCCACTGTTGGTGGTCGTGCCACTCGCATCCGTTAATGTCACAAACCTCGTCGCTGTGGCTGCGTCTTGGATCGTAATAGCGCTGCTTCTCAACGTACTTGTCAACACGACGTCAGAAAATACCAACGTCAACACGCCAGTGTTCATGTCAAGATCAAATGTACTCAAAGACGTTGCTGTTTCGTCTTCTACAATTGACGTCGCTTGTACGAAATTTTCAGCTTCGATTGCGTTTCCAAACAAGTCTTCCACGGTGCCCGAAGACACAGACAAAAACGTATTATCAATACTAGTGCCAAAGTTGGTGTTCAACTTCAGTGTGGCCAAGTCATTGTCGGAGAGTTCGATCACAAGAATATGGTATCCACTAGTTGAAACTTCGATCTTCAAGCTTCCGTTGGACATGTTTACAGAAGCAGTTGACGTCTTGTTTTCTGCATATAAAGTAAATCCACCAAGATCGACAGAAGACAGTTTCACTGGTTCATCAAACGTAACTCTTAATTGGTCCTTGTCTATATCAAGATCAAATTCGTCCATTACAGGAGGAAAAGTGTCTGAAGAAAAGACAGCTACTTGTTGACCAGTCGTCTCACTGATCGCAACAACCGCGTTAGGTACGTGAGCCAAGTCTGTGACGACGTCAGACTTCAAACTCAAGTAAGTATCATTCTTGGTTTTGGCATAGTCTGCGGCTTTGAGAGCTCTGATGTCGGTTTTGCTCAAATCAATGACGACGGTTGAACCTTTAGGAGAGACAGTCGTCCCACCGGTGAGTGTGTAACGTTGACTGCTACTCGATACATCGACCGCTGCTTGGATGGTAATACTCGACGTCTCTAACGTTTCAGGATTTACTGGTTCGTTAAACTTCAAGGTCAAGGTATTAGCAGTAAAATTAACATCAAAACTGTCTAGAACTGCAGGTGCTCTATCCTCCAAAAACTCGGCCACAACTGGTAAAAGCGGTCCGTCTGACAGTCCCACGATATCGTTTCCTGTCATGTCTTTGAGGAAACTGGGAGAAATCTTGATGTAGCAGTTCGGTCTGCGAGTGCACAGCAAACTATCCGACTTGATAGCGACGACGTCATCATTCGCCAAATTGATCTCAACGACTGTGCCGTCTGGGTTGATCAACGTCGTTCCACCAGTCAAGTTGTATGACCTTAGAGGAAACTCCAAGAACGACTGAAGAGTAATGTACTCGGGATTCACACTAGAGATATTAATGGCCTCAGAAAACGTCAAAGTCATTGAGTCGAGCCCAAGGTTGAACCTACTAAACGCCAAAATCTCTGGAGGAGTAGCATCAAGGTCAAAGTCAGTCACCTGCACTGCAAATCCGTCGTAATGACCAAGAACGCGATGTCCAGCCATATCAGAGACGGTATCATTAGAGAATGTCAAGTAGCAATTACCAGAACTCGAGCAGACGTCCGTTTTCAGTTTAATTGCATTCGAGTCGGCAGGTGACAAATTGATAACAACATCTGCCTCGGGTAGTCCATTCGTCGTGCTCGTTGTCAAAGTGTAGCTGTCAAGCATCCTCAAATCTGAATCCTGTAGAGACACTTCCGTGACCAACAGTGAAGAAACGTTAACCGTTTCGTCAAAGTGAAGCGTAAGCGTGGAAGCATCGCCATCAAAGTCAAACGACAAGAGGGCAGGATGAGTGTCGTCGGCCCCGTAGGTTGTGACCCCTAGACCAGATACAGGGACCACATCGTTGTTAGCCATATCGCGAATACCACCCGATTCAACAGTCAAGAAAGTCGTCGATTTAGAAACTGCCAATTTCGAAAAGCTTTGTATCGCTGTTCTGTCGTCAAACGAGAGAGACACTTTGACAGTTGTACCGTCCGGTGTTGTAACATTCCCACCGGTCAAAACGTACGACTCTGATGCACCCAGAGCCGCACTCTGCATTGTAAACTTCGACGGGATGTAACTGATTTTGTTCACTGTCTCAGAGAATCGCATGGTCAAGACGGCAGGTTCTAGTGTAAGATCGAACTCAAGTAGAGAAGGCCTCGTTTTGTCCTCGACGAATAACGATGCCCGAACCGCCGAAGTCGACAGGATGGAACTCACATCATTGTCGGCTCGGTCCTTCAATAGACTTGCTGGAAAACTCAAATAAGTCGTACTCATTGACACGGCTAGTCCTGTCAACCTTTTCAGTGTATTCAAGTCACTACTAGTCATGACAGCTTTCACGACTTCGGGTGAGTCGAGAGAAACATTGGCTCCGGTCAAAGTAACAACAGGACCCGTCACGTTCGCACCATGTCGTAAAGTGAGTACAGAGTCATTGAACGTAGCAAGCTGAACGGGTTCCGTAAACGTCATGAGAAGCACTCCAGCATTCAGATCAAATTCAAACTCACTCAATTCGGGAGGTACAACGTCTCCAGTGTGTTGTGAAACGAAAACGGCCATACCTGCAGTCTGAATCTTGTTTCCTGACATGTCCTCCACCATGCCTACGTATGGAAGAGTGTAGGTTACTTCTGGAGTCTGTGCTAAAGGTGGCTTAGCTTTAATAGCAGAGATGTCACTTGATTCGATTGTGACAAAGACATCTGACTGGTTCTGAACTGTTGTCACTGTGGCGCTTGAAAGATTATATGAGGTTGACATGACAACCATGGATGATGACAATAAAGAGAGTTTGGTGATGTCCATGGTTTCAACCCTGATGGTTTCATCGAAATGAAGTACAAGGTACAACGGAAGAGTGTGATCATCCATTCTAAAATCAAAAGACTCGAGAACAGGCGGAGTCGTGTCTTTAATAACATTAACAGCCTGAAGAGCTGCAATGTCCTTAATCTCAAAAATACTGTTGTCTGCGATGTCTTTCACTGTGTCATTCTTGAGAGTCAAGAAAGTGTTCGTGACTGTGGTGCCAAGTTTGTAAGCCTTCTTGACACGATTGAGGTCTCCACGTGCTAAAATCAACGTAATCTCGAATCCATCATCACCAGAAACAGTCGAGTTCCCGGAAAACTGCACTGATGAATCCCCTGGTTGTCCGTTTCGAAGAGTAATACTTGATGTCAGCACACTGTTAGCTTTCACCGCTTCAGAAAACGTCAGATTCAACATTCCGCTGTCGACGTCCAACACGTACGACAGCAGTACAGGTGCGGTCTCGTCTGCAGCATAACTAGACACCATTGTTCCAGACGATTGAGGAATGGGAACGATTGAATTACCGCTCATGTCACGGACAGCGTCCACCACAACGGTCAAGTACGTATCATCTTTGCTCGTAGAAAGTCCATCGAGAAGCTTAATCGCATCCGAGTCCTCATTAGACAAAATGATCGCTAAAACGGCACTGTGACCAGATGTGGGTACGCTAGACCTCAAAGTGTAGGACACACTAGAGGAATCCGGTTTGCTTTGAAGAGCGAAGCGACTGCTCACGAACGTGTTGACATCGACGGTTTCCGAAAAACTCAAAGTCAGAGTAGCCTTCCCGTTCATACTCAGATGAAAAGAAGTCAGTGTCGGATTTGTGGTATCAACAGTAAAGTTCGTAACCTGAATTGCAGACTCGTTGACTACAGCGACGTTATCCATGTTGTTCATATCCTTAAACGTGCCTGCGGTATACGTAAGATAAGTGTTTGATGTCGATGTGGCAAGGTCCGGATACGCTTTGATAGAGTTAAGGTCAGACAGTGAAATCGAGAGAGTCAAGACAGGGTCATTCACTAACGATACGTTGCTTGCAGACGAGAGTGTGACAAAACTAGATCCAGATTTTCCACTCTGTACGGTAAATCCGTTTACTTTCACTGATCTTGCATTGATAGTTTCCGAAAACGTCAAATAGACCTTCCCGCTGTTCAGATCGAAATTAAATGAATTCAACTGCGGTGGTTTAGTATCGATAGTGTGTGTTGTAACGTTCAGAGCCTTTGCACTGTCTATGGCCTCGACGGGGTTGCCGTTCATATCAACTACAAGTCCAGATGTTACCAGAAAAGTGTCAAATTTAGAGGTTCCGAGATTGGTCAGCCTTGACAAAGTGTTGAAGTCCGACGTCGTAAGAGTGACGTTGATAATCACACCAGAGTCACTAGGATTAACAGTACCACCAGACAGCGTCAACAAATGGATGGACATTGAGCTGTTTCTAGAATCTTGAAGAGTGACCTGAGTTGGATCCATAGTAGTTGCATCGACTTCCTCACTAAACTGGAGCGACACTCTGCCATAGTTCAAGTCGAGATCAAACGCGATAACCTCTGGATTCGTTGTATCATTAAAAAAAGACTTAACCTGCTGAGTCGTGGAGATGGCATTTGCCCCCGACAATTCCTTAATGACTTCAGACGTAATCGCCACAAACGAATCAGCCATGCTAGTCGCCAATCCGCGTTTAGCCTTGATGGTATTCAAGTCATTTGCAATCAAAGATAGCTCGATAACATATCCATCAGTACGAGATGGTGTTCCACCTGTCAGCGTATACTTGTTGTCAGAGTCGGAGCCTGTCGAGTCGCTTTGGAGAGTGATCGCTCCAACTTTCAACGTGCTCATTCGCAGAACATCGTCGAACGAAAGAGTCAGTACACCAAAGTCCATGTCGAGCGTCGACTCAAGCAACGACGGCGACGTCGTGTCGCCAGAAAATGCGTCGACCTTTACTGCGGCCGATCGAGATATATTAGTTACGTCCGTGCCTGAGATGTCTTTCAAGGACGGTATGCTCAGAGACAAGTACGAGTCACTCTCAGATGTGGCAATCGTCTGATCTAATTTCAACGCTCTGACATCGTCGCTGTGCAAAGAGAGTGATAGATCTTTCTTGTCCGTACCGGAAACGTATTCCACAGAGCCCTGTGTGAGAGTGACATTGGTTCCCCCCGTAGCGGTACTCTGCAAGGTTATGCCTGTAAAATTCACGTCTAGAAGCATTGGCTCAGACGACGAAATCACGAGAACTCCGGTGTCCATATCAAGAGACTTGAACGATATCTGACTTGGCGGTGTCATATCCCGCGTGTACGAACGAGCTTTCAATGCATCCACTGCGTTCACTACTTCCTCGATGGCATTCTGATTCGGTCTTTGACGAGCATCCGTGACCATTCCGTCCGCGAACGTAATGTAAGTGCTATTCAAATCCACGGCTAGAGTATCAAGAGCCTTGATACCAATGACGTCACTGTTGGAAAGTGTGAACGTTATTACTCGGCTATTCTCTGATGTAATGGTAGACCCACTGGTCAAAGAGTAAGTCACAGAGCTGTTGAACGCATTCTGTAACGAAATATCAGTGTGTTGAAGAGAACGGAAATCCACGATCTCGTCGAAAGTCAATGAAAGTCTGTTGATGTCCATGTCTAGAGAGAAAGACTCCAGAACAGGTGGCTTAGCATCAGGGATAAATTCCTGCGCACTCTCCATGACGTTCAGACTAGTGCTGCTGCGAACAGCAACTACTCTATTATCAGCCATGTCACGAATCAAGGTGTCGTCAAAACGTACCCAGCAGTTGAGCGAATCGGAGCAAAGTGCTGCAAGAAATTTGACACTGTTAAGGTCTTCGTTGGATAACTTGATGACTATGTCGGGTCCATCTGTACTGGACGTCTTTCCAGCCGTCAGTTGAACTCTACTAGTTCCAGTGTTTCGAGAAGACGACGCCAGGACGATAGCAGTGGCGTTGAGAGAGCTAGCGTTTACAGTCTCGCTGAATCGAAGCGTTAAAGATCCGTTATTCACATTAAACTGAACGAACGATTCCAACGTCGGGCGCTTCATGTCGGCATCAAAGCTGGTAGCTTGGAACGCTTCCATCTCGTTGACAGGCACGACTGCCATGTTCACCATGTCCGAAGCCAAAGCTTTGCCAAAGGAAACGTAACAATCTGACAATACAGTGCACAGACTCAGCCTATAGATTTCATCGGCGTCTTCCCTACCAAACGTAACCAGAACCTCGTCAGTGTAGAGACCCGCTGCAGTTGAAACCGAAGTCAATTGGTACGTGACGTCTTTACCGTCTGCTGTATTCTGGAGGACTAAGTTGTTGATCGAAAAGCTAGTGACATTGACGGGTTCACTAAACAACAAGGTTAAATTTCCATTATTGATGTTCATACTGAATCCTTCCAAAACGGGTCTCTCCATGTCTGTTGTGTAATTAGACGCCTTCATAGCATCTGTGCTCTCAATCTCTACGACATTGTTTTGATTCATGTCCTGGACGGTCGATGACGTCATCGATAGGAAAGTGGAGTTTAGTTCAGTTGCCAACAGAGGCAGCGCTTTTATTCCATTGAGGTCGCGTCGAGAAAGCATGACTACTAACACTGTGGCATTTAGAGCAGAGTGAGGACTATTTCTCAACGTGTAACTTTCTTGAGGCAAAGACTGAGAGTTTTGAACAGTTAGCCCTGTCACTTTAAGAGATGCTGATTGCATGGTCTCTGAGAACGTCAACAATAAGGATTCAGAGACAAAGTCAAGAGAGAATGATCTTAAAGTGGGCGATGCGCGGTCAGGAATATAACCAGTCGCTTCCAACCCGTCGGTCACTGGAGTAACGGCATTACCTGCCACATCATTGACCAGAATGCTCGAAACGGTAACATACGAATTGCTTCTAGACGTAAAGAGAGAGTAATCGAACGTTAACTCGTTGAAATCTTCGTCTGAAATATCAATAACCACAACAGCACTGTCGCCATGGTTGATCTTACTAGTCGAACTCAAAATCAGAGACGCCATTGGATTGGCCGCAGAGTCTTGAAGGGTCATCTCTCCAATTCTAAACGTGTCGACATCCACGGTCTCGAAGAACGACAGTGTTAGCTTTCTAGTATTAAGATCAACGCTGAAGTTTCTGAGCTGAGGAGGACTGATGTCGGAAATCACCCTCAACGCTTTCTTACCATCTTTTGCAGCCGCTATGTCGTTACCTGACATGTCCTTGACAGCACCAAAAGTAACATTCAAGTAAGTGTTGTTTACCTCAGTTCCCAAGCCTGTCAAACGCTTGATTTCGTTCAGGTCAGAGTCAGCAACGTCAATTTTCAATACTGAATGATCAGAGCTAGATGTTTGGCTAGAACTCAAGGCCACTGACGACGTGCCACTCTCGGATTCTTCAGAATTCTGTAGAATGAAGCCACCAAAGAATACTGAAGAAACATCAATCACTTCGGAGAAAGTAACAGTAAGACTGCCAGAGTCCACATCCAGCACAAACGATTGCACACTCGGCGCTGTGGTGTCAGGAAATAAGTCATTAACAGCAATTGCCTCGGAAGCATTGACAGCAAAAACGGGGTTTCCGCTCATGTCAGACACGCTGGATAAAGTAAAGCTCAAGAATGATGTCTCAGGTGTTGTAGCTAATGAGGTGTTCGTCTGAATAAACGACAAATCAGCGAAATTCAAAGAAATCTCCACGCACACATCTTGACAGAAACCACTGACACACCCACAAGCATCGATACACTTGCTGCACTCGGACTTGGTCACTGTCCCCCCTGTTAGTTTCCGAGAAATGGCATTCGAACCACGCGAATCTTGAATTGTAAACTCCTCAGGTTCAACTGTAAGTCTGTCGATTACCTCGCTATAAGTAAGCTGGATAACTCCTCTATCCATGTCTAACGTAAAGCTCTTGATTGACGGGTTCGCTTGATCGACCTCGAAGCGCGCGGTTCTTTGACCTGCACTGGAGTCGACCATCATTCCCTTATTGCCGTTCATATCCTCAACAATAGAAGACAGAAGTGCTAGATATGTAGAACTCGTTGAAATGGCCAGATTACGACGAGCTTGCAAAGAGTACAGGTCTGTCTCGTTCAGTGTCAGTTCGACCTCCACTAGGCTCAGACTAGCTGTCATCCCACCGATTAGTCGATAATGCTCTGTGTCACTGGTCAAATTTTGTTCGGCTTGAAATTGGATGGCGGTGGAATCAAACGAGCTCAACTTCACTGTCTCGCTGAAAGTCAATAGAACGATGCCCAAATCCATATCCAGTACGTATGAAGACACAGAAACCGGTGTTTCATCCGACACGAAACTATCCGCCTTTCGAGCACTTGAATGGAAGATTTCGGGTGCTGCGTTTCCGGCTAGATCCAGTACAGCAGTATTACCATACACAACATACGATGTCGACGCATCGATTGCCAGATTTGTTAGCGACTTCAACATATTTAAGTCCGTTTGTACTAAGGCGACTTGCAGCGTCATTCCGTCTACACTCCGAGTCACTAAGCCACCGGACAAACGCAGCGACACACTCGAAGACGGCGAGTTCAAAACCACGATATCAGTGACGACCGTCGCCGTAGCGTTAACAGAGTCAGAGTAGGTAAAGTTCAAAACTCCGGCATCCATGTCGACGACGAACGACGTCAGCTGAGGAACAGTGCTGTCAGCCAGAAAAGTATCGACGCTAAGAGCTTTTCCGTCAGTGACCGCAAGAACGTCTATACCGTTCGAAGAATCGATGGCGGACGCCTCCATTGTCAAATAAGTGTCATCCGGTGATGTTGCTAACCCTGCGATGTCCCGTATGGCAAGCAGATCTTCATCAGACAACTGGACGACGACGTCGTATCCGTTGGGGCTACTTGTTGTGCTGCCAGACGTCAGAGTGTATGTCAAACCGGGAATGGATGTCTCCCTACTTTGGAGTGTGATAGATTGAGGTCTCCAAGTGTTGGTCAAAACCACACCGCTGAACGTCAAATTTAGTTGGCCTGATTGCTCGTCGATTGAAAATTTAAGCAAAGTTGTTCGGGCCGAGTCGTCAACCAGACTACCGACACGTCGACATTCGATTCCCTCCACATAGTTGGCAGATGTATCGGCCAGAGTTCGATTAGCAATAGACAAATAGGTGCTATCTGAATCAGTGGCAAAGTTAGGATCTACCTTGAGAGCGGTGACGTCCACGCCAAGAAGAGTGACCGTTAACACTGAATCGCCGTAAACATTGCTTGTGCTTCCACCACTCAGCTGCAAAGATGAGCCACCAGAACAATTGGACTTAAGCGTCAATTTGGTAAAGTCTAGAACATCCAAGTCCATTGGTTCGTTGAATGATAGAACCAGCTCGTCTCGAGTTAAGTCCAAATTGTAGAGAAGCAACATTGGAGCCATGTCGTCAGCAACGTAATTCTCCACCTTCAGAGCTGCATCCTCTCGAATTGCAATAACATCATTTGGCGCGTAGGCAAGATCCTCGATAGCAGAAGAAGTCAAAGACAGGTATGTGTCGTTCGAGCTCTTAGCAAAACGAGAAGACTTCACTTCTTCGATTGCGCTCGGTTCTAGATTGATGTCCAAAACGTCCGAATCGGTGCCTGTAGTTGAACCTGATAGACTAACCGCTGTCAGCGCCGTCATGGAACTGTTCGCAACAGCTTGCAATTTCAATTCAGTGACTTCAAGAGATGATGCCTTAACTGGTTCATTGAATCGCAAAGTGATGACTCCAGATCTCATACTCAAGTCAAACGACTCGACCACAGGTCTCTTCTCGTCGCTTATAAACTTCGTTACGATAAAACCTGGGAACTCCTCCTTGGTAGCCTCAAATGCATTTCCATTAAAGTCATTCACTAAGAGAGATGTAGCTATCACATAGCAATTGCCTCTGATAGTACACAGACTGGTTAATTTCTTAATTTCACCGAAATCCTTTTCGCTCAGAGTAATAGTGATAGAGGTTGCAGCAATTCGAGAAAATTCTCCACCTGTTAGTCGATATCTCTGAAGAGGAGCTTCAAACAGAGACTGCAACAAGATGGCACTAGGAGTGAAAGAAGAAGCGTTGATAATCTCGTCGAACGACAACGTGATGGAACCGTTATAAAGATTGATCTCTGTAAACGAGTCCAGCTTGGGAGACGTGGAATCATTAGTGAATACTGACACGGAAAGAGCAGTAGAATTCTTGCGTTCATTCACAGATAAATCGACAATATCTTTAACGGCCAAGCTTGTCAAAGACAGGTAGCAGTCTAGAGAGCTAGTACAGAGAGACTGTTCCTTGATATCGTCGAGATCGCTAGAGCTCAAAGTAACGGTTAACACAGACGAGTCGCCATGCTCCACACTACTGCCTTTCGGACTAACAGATGCGAGTACAGCAACACTGGCATCTGACAATGTAATTTGGTCGAGTTTCAGCGACGTGACGTTCACCGCTTCGTCGAATGAGAGTACCAGCATGCCGGAATCCACGTCCAGATCGAAGCTAGTCAAAGACGGCCTGACCGTGTCAAAAAAGAACTCACGAACGAGCAACGGACGTCTGGCGGAGATCGATCTAATTGAATTCCCTGCCATATCCTTCAGAGCAGCACCAGAGATTGATAAGTACGTAGTGTCCGCTGTTGGTTGTATCAACCTTTTCACTTCATCGCCATCCGCCATTGTAAGCTCGAACTGAATAGTAGTGTTATCGGCAGTCAGTGTCTTACTCCCGGTGAGAGTATAACTATTGCCAGATCCATCAACCTTGTTGTGAAGCATCACATGAGCCGTGTCCAACGTCGACGAATTCACGGTCTCATTCAGCACGAACGTCATCGTCTGCGTGTTCACGTTGTAGTCGAATGCAGTCAACGACGGGCCAGTCGTATCCCGTGTAAAGCCGGTAACAGAGAAAGCAGTCGTCGACGAAATCGCGTCCGCCTGGTTTCCAGCTACGTCTAGAATGTATCCTCTGCCCGTCGACAAATAGCTAGTACTAGAAGACGTTGCCAGCTGATCGAGACGTTTGATTTCATTCAAGTCGTCGACGGAAAACCTAAATCTCACAATTGAGGACGACACGTTTTGCGCGTCGCCGCCCGTCAGGACAAAAGAAGAAGTAGGCGACGATGCACCGTTCTGCAAACTTATCTTTGACTCCGTTAAAGTATCGTGCTGTACTGCCTCCGCAAAGGTCAACGTCAACCAGCCTCTGTTGACGTCTAGAGTGAGACCATCCAATTCAGGAGGAATCAAGTCGGCTGAATGTTCTGAAACTCCAAGAGCCTCGCTACTTTCTACAGCAACGAGGCTATTTCCTGCCATGTCTTCAACTGCCGATGCTTGCACAGATAAGTACGTAGTGTCACGACTTTGCCCCAGTTTTGGAACATCCCGGATGCTAGCTAGATCATCATCTAAGACTGAGATTTCAAGAGTAGGAGCGTTGTCTTGAGATACCAAGCCGCCTGTCAGCGTGAAGTTCAGCACACCGGAGCTGCCATCTTCCGCTATTTGTAGAGCAAAGTCATTTGCTTGTACAGACGTGGAATTGACCGTCTCTGAAAAAGTGAGTACAAGTACAAGTGGAGGAACTCCATCGACCATCTTCATCGAAAAACCTGTCAACACCGGATCCTTAGAATCAGTTGTAAACGTCTGGACTTTGACGGGTGCAGCTGCGTCAACCGCAAAAACGCCATTGCCATTCATATCTTTCACAAGCGAAGACGAGAAGAAAACGTAAGTGTTGCTAATTGATGTTGCCAAGTCGATTACTTTCTTTATCTCGTTCAGATCACTGGCTTCAAGTATTAGAGACACAGTGTGATCGTTTGTGCCGTTGATTCGACCTCCCGTCAGGCGATATTTCACTGATTCAGCGGGCCCCGCGATAAAGGAAAATTCGCTGAGTAAGAAGGAACTTGTTCTCACTGGTTCATTGAACACTAACGTCGCGATACCAGTCGTCATATCCAAGTCAAATTGATCGAGAGACGGGGCAACCAAATCCGCAGTAAAACTGTTGGCACGCTCAGCATCCCTCTCAGAGATTCCTTCGACGGGCAAGTCGCTCATGTCTGTAGCCAGTGAATTGGTAAAAGCAATGGACGACGATGTCGAGCTGACGAGAAGCAGTTCGTCCGCCTTAATAGAACTAGCGTCAGTCTTAGACAGATTGATCACGATAACTGGATCATTAGTGACAGACGACGTGCTGTCGGTAAGCGTATGCTTCATATTTGATTCTCGACTTGAAAGAACAGTGATCTCCGATACCACCACGGATGACGCCTTGATTGTCTCACTAAATGTCAGCGTGATCGTTTCATTGCCCATATCGACAGAGAAAGCACTCAGTTTTGGTCTAGTCGTGTCCGCTCTCACTAAGGTCGCAGCAATGGCATCTAAGTCACTCACAGCGGCGATATCATTGCCTTCCATGTCCTTAACAGAGGCAAACAGCACAGTCACAAAGCTATTGCTTGTATTGGTGGCAAGATCTTCTACACCCTTGATGTTGTTCAGATCGTCATCCAATAGTGAGACGGTCATTACGGTACCGTCAGAAGACGTGACATTGCCTCCAGTAAGAGTGTGGCTCAACGATCCGGAACTTCTAGACGACTGGATAGTCCATTGATTTGGCACAAGAGTCGACGCGTTTACCGACTCTGAGAAGGTTAATTTGAGTATTCCAGAGTTGAGATCCAGTTCGAATGTCGTCAGAGCAGGTGGAGTCAAATCCTGAACATGAGCCGATACCTGAATGGCAGAACTGCTGGCAGTAGAGACGACGTCGTTGCCACTCATGTCCTTCACCAGTTCCTTGGTAAACGCAATATAGACGTCAGATTTTGAAGTACCAAGAGATGTAAGCTCCTTGATCGCGTTCAGATCGTCAGCCGCGAGTTCCACATCGATTGTTACAGCGGTCATATTGGGAGAAGGGTTACCACCAGAAAGGTTGTACTCTTCGGTTGCTTCAGAACCGTTCTTCGCATTCTGTAGTTTAACCTTCGACAAGTCCAATGTAGTAACGTCGACCGTCTCCGAAAACTGCAACTGAAGGATACCACTATCGACATCCAATGTGAAACTGTTGAGCTCTGGAGCAGAAGAGTCGCGAGTGTAGTTGAGTACCAACTGAGCGTCGTCAAACACTATAGCTGTCACGGGAACAGAAAAAACGTCCTTAATGGTGGAAGCACTAAGACTGATGTACGTATCATCATTCTTCGATGCAAGACCAGACTTCATTTTGATTTCATCCACGTCAGTACTAGTCAGTTGTATGACTACAGAATATCCGTTTGTACTGTTTGTCGATCCACCCGTGAGTTTATATCTATTCGCAGTGTCAGTGCCTGTCTGATCTCCTTGCAAAGTGATTTCGCCGTGTCTGAGAGTTGAAACTTCGACGACATCGCTAAAGCTCAACGTCAACAGTCCCTCATTCAAATCGAGATTGAAAGACAAAACGACGGGACTCGTCGTATCGGCAACGAAAGACTCGAACTGCAATGCAGCACTTCCTGGAATGGACACGACGTCATTACCCGCCATATCCTTAATAGACGTGCCACCAACAGCAATATAGCTGTTCGATCTTTGCCTGGCCAGTCCAGATAAAAGTTTGATGTTGCCGACATCGGTAGTTGACAGTCTGAACTTAATCACGGTCCGCAAGCTGTTCTCGTCCTCCGCCGATCCGCCTGTCAGTGCATACACAATATCTCCAGCCGCAGTGCTCTGAAGGGTAAGCTCCGCCAGTGACGCGACTGAGGAATCCATGGGTTCATCGAAAGAAATCGTAGCAAACCCTTCGTCCATATCCAGTAAAGTAGCTTCAACGACTCTTGGCTTGATGTCATCGGCTGTAAAATCTGACGCCTGTGAGGCGTTTACTCCATCAACTAGAATAGCCATTGAGTTTCCGTTCATGTCCTTAATCGCAGGCGGCTCAGCGGACATAAATGTTGTATTGATTGAGGTAAGGAGATCTGCTATAGACTTAATTTTCGTTACGTCATCATCAAAGAACCTAAAGTCGACTGATGTCTGGAAGGTTGTAGACAAGGACGTCCCGCCAGCTAATTTCACTCTCAACGTTGAGTCCAGAGCGTTCTGAAACGTGATGAATTCAGGCTTCAGAACATCGTAGTTTACGGTTTCGTCAAACTCCATGTGAACCGTCGACGCGTTCATGTTGACCGAGAATGACGTTAGAGTGGGAGATGTCTTGTCGCCGATAAACTGATCAGCACGGAACTGCTCCGAATATTCACCCTGTAAATCGTCGACGACTGGTGTGATCTTATTTCCGGCCATGTCAGCTGCAAAACTGCTTGTAACGCGAAGCCAACATTGCACTTGTGTTGTACACAGAGTTTGCTTCGATTTGATGTTATTTAGATCAACAGCAGAGAGCGTGATAGTAATTAAAGACGCACTAGAAGTTCCCGGATCACCTCCCGAAAGTGTTGTTTTTGAAAAGTCTGTGAACGTCGTGTCTTTCCAGCTCTGCAGCGTCAACTCGGTGAGTACGATCGACGAGACGTTGATGGTTTCAGAAAAGCTGATGGTGATAACTCCACTGTCCAAGTCAATCGATGAAAATCTAGTCACTGTTGGCGCTTTCGAGTCGGCAGTAAACATGGAAACTATCTGAGCATCAGGGCCAGACAGAGGCAAAACTTTGTTTGAGTTCATGTCTAACAATGCGTTTTCCGAAAAGGTCAAGAAACAGTTAGATTTAGCACTACACAAAGATAGACGGGAGATCTCATTTCTGTCGTCTTCTGTAAGCTTAAGACGGACATCTTTGGTGTCATCAGTTAGTTGCTCGGCCAGACCAGTCAAAGAATGCGATGCCGTTACCGTAATATTGTTGGAATTTTGTATAGTCAAGTCCGTCACTTTAAGACTGCTGACGTCCATTGTCTCTGAGAAGTGAAGAATCACGAGTCCATCGTTAATGTCAACATCGAATGACTCTAAGTTAGGTCTTGTGAGATCAGCAACATAGGAACTCGCCTCCCTTCCTGCAGACGATGACACCTCGTCGACAAAGTTATCGTTCATGTCCGAAATCGTTGTTCCACTCATAGACAAAAAGGTTGTTGCCTTAGACTCTGCGAGTGTTGCCAGTCTCTTCACTTCGTTCAAATCAGTCTGAGAGATGTTGACCGTCAAGACAGTCGAGTCTGCAACAGAATGACTTCCACCCGTCAGTCTGTAGGACCCAGACGAAACCAAAACAGAATCGTTCTGTAACAAGATTTCCGTCACAACAAAGCTAGAAGAGCTAACTGTCTCTGAAAAAGTCAGTTTCAATTCCCCTAAATTGACGTCCAAGTCAAAGCCCGAGAAACTTGGGTTAACAGCATCTTCAATGTATAAAGCAGCCTGTTGTTTAACTGCTGCTATTGAGTTCCCGCTCATGTCTGCTATGGCGCTGGATGTCAGACTAATAAAAGAGTCCGCCAAAGATGTAAGCAAACTGGTTTTCGCGGCAATACTGTTGAAATCGCTGGTGCCCACGGACACGGTCACCACTTTTCCATCAGGATGTGTCACTGAGCTTGCAGCTGTGAGTGTAAACGACTCGGTTGGCGAAACGGTAGCATTCTGAACGGTGATTTCTGTAACAGATACGTCACGTGCACTTACAGCTTCATCGAATGTCAGTCTCAGTTCGGACGTGTTCATGTTGACGGCGAACGACATCAAAGTCGGTGGCGTTGCGTCCTTAGTAAAACGAGTGACTTGAACTCCGCTTTGGGATCGTGCAATCGGATTAGCAAATACGTCGTCTATAAAGTTCTCAGTCAAGTTCAAGTAGGTATCGTCTACTGACGTAGCTAAAGTCCTAATCACTTTGATATTGTCGCTGTCACTCGGACTGAGATCTATGACGATTGTCAAGTCATTCATCGAAGTGGACGAACTGTTGACAAGAGTGAAAGAACTACCTCCTGCTGCACTGCTCTGCAAAATCAATCGGTTGATTTCAATAGTGGCCACGTCCACCACGTCATCAAATGACAAAGTTAACGACGGACTGTCGAGATCCATACTGAAACCAGTAAGAGATGGTTCAGTCCTGTCATTAAAGAACTGAGCTGCTTGTTGATTAGTGGTTGGAACGACTATGTTGTCGACCATGTCTTTCACCGTTCTATCCGTCATATTCAAATATGTCGTCTCCAACGACGTGGCCAAACCTGCAGTTCGCTTTAGAGCATTTCTGTCTTGCTCAGACAAAGTCACAGATAGCACACTGTCGTCATCCAAGCTAACAGTGCCTCCAGTCAAAGAGTAGAACACAGATGACGATGAAGCACTGAGGAGGCTGATCCCAGTAGGAGTTAGAGAACTCGCCTTTGCAACCTCTGAGAAAGTTAACTGGATCGTGTGGTTGTCCATATTCAAAGAGAAAGACGACAGTGTTGGCTGTTCCAAGTCTATTACAAACGACTGCACTAAAAGTGCCTTGCTTGATAAAATCGGAGAAACGTCGTTGCCTGCAAAGTCTTTCACAAGACCAGACGTGTGAGATATATACGAGTTGGGTCTCACTGTTGCCACTGAGGTCAACTTCTGCAGTGCATAAACATCAGGCGTCGACAGTTCTAGAGTAATGACTGTTCTATTCGTTCGACTTGAGTTGCCTCCGGACAAAACATGAACCTTTGCACCACCACCCAAAATAGCCACGCCCTGAATGGTGATGACACTAGAATTGAAGGTGGAAGCATCGATAGTCTCCGAGAACGAGAGCACAAGTCTTCCAAGGTCCATATCCAAATCAAAAGCGTCGAGAGTTGGACTACTAACGTCATCCACAAAATCATCCGCAGGTAGTGCGGTATCTTTGGTGTTTCCTACCAACTGGTTGCCAAAGAGATCAAGAACAGTCCCGGACGGAACAACGAGGTAGCTATCTAAAACACTTGTGGCCAAGTCTCTGGTGTCCTTTATGTGATCGAGGTCAGCTTGCGTCAAGACGACACGCACAGTCTTACCGTCTCGCACCGCCTCACCTCCGGTTAATGAGATAGACGTCACGTCACTGCTGTTAGATTTACTCTGCAAGCTGATATCACTCACACGAAAGGTAGTAACATTAACAGTCTCCGAGAAAGTCACATTGAACCATCCCTTATCAACATTCATTTCAAATCCGATCAAAGTAGGTCTCGTGTCGTCACGCACATAGGCTGTTGCCTTCACTGCATTCCCATCTGTTGTTGCCAAAACGTCCAACCCGCCAGCGTCATCTATAGCATCAGCATCAATGACAAGGTACGAGGTATCCAGATCGACAGCCAAACCAGCGATGTCTTTGATTGCGAGAAAGTCTTTCGCACCGATTCGAACGTTGACGGCCAATTCGACACCCGTGCCACTCACTCTGCTGGACGAGGACAGACGATATGTTAAACCAGAGACAGACGTTTTGGCACTCTGAATTACTATCCCGGATGTATCCAAAGTGTCCAAGTTGACGACGTCACTGAATGTTAAATTCAACCAGCCGTCTTTCATGTCGATGGAAAATGTGCTAAGGTATGATCGAGTGACATCTTTCGTAAACATAGATACTTGCCGACAGTCTGACGACATAAACACTAATGCTGTGTCCTGAATAGCATTTCCGTTCAGATCAATAAAGGTGTTTGCTTGCTGGTCTGCAATTCCGTCCATCTTCTTCACTTCTACCAGATCGGCGTCCGTTAGTTTAAGTGTGACGTCACGCGCAGGCGTGGTACTCGTAACATTATGAACGGACAACGTAACTGGCGTCAAACCTCCCGTGCAGTTGTCTCGCACTTGCAATCTCGCGCTCGGAGGATCCTTAACATTTACCGGCTCATCGAACGTGAAAACTAGTTCACCAGCGTCCAAGTCCAAGCGAACACTCTCAATGGTCGGTCTGGTGACGTCAGCTTGGTAGACTCCAACCTCCATGGCGTTCATATCAGAGATATTTCTAACGTTATTTCCAGCCATGTCTTCGATAGCACTTGTTGTAAGCATAAGGTACGTGTCTTCTTTACTCTTAGCGAATTTCAAAGCTTTCAGAGAATTACTGTCGGTAACTGAAAGGTCGATTACAACAGTAAGACCATTAGTGCTACTTGTAGTTCCACCGGTCAGCTGATAAGACGATGTTCTTGACGAATTATCCTGCAATGTGATCTCCGACGTCGACAAGGTCGACACTTTGACAGGCTCGTCGAATGTCAGGTTGAGCAACGCCTGGTTCATATCGAGGCTAAACTCGAGCAGCACCGGACTGGTAACATCTTGTTTGAAAGACTTGACGATCTTTCCGGGAAATCCATCGACAATCTCAGCGACAGAGACTCCACTCGTGTCCTTCACTAAATCGTCGCTCACTGTAATGTAGCAGTTACCGCGTCGTACGCAAAGATCTGAGTCTGTCTTGATAGCCACGATGTCGTCAGACAGGAGAGTCAACTTGACAATGGTGTTGTTTTCTACAACGTAAGATCCTCCTGTCAACTGATGTTTGCCAATAGGATTCTCAAATAAGCTTTGCAACGTGATAGCAGACGGATTAAATGTTGAGCTGTTCACGCTTTCGCTGAACGTCAGCGTCAACGTGTTGTCTTCAAGATTAAACTCCGTAAATTCCGTCAACTCGGGAGACGTCTTATCCTCTACAATGGCAGCCGCCATAGTAGCGTTTGCGGCGACGATCCCGTCGACCTTCAAATTGGCCATGTCTAGAACAGAACCTTGTGCAAATGTGACATAGCAGTTGCTCGTAACCGTGCACAAATCCGTCGTACTCTTCAGTGTGTTCAGATCGGTCTGCGAAAGTGTGACGTCAACGATTGGTGCGTCTCCGTGTGTAATCGAACTCGTAGTCAAAGCCAATGTTGACGACGCTAACCCAACGTCGTCGCTCAGGGTCAAAGCTGATATATCAAATGAAGACACGTTGACAGTCTCCGAGAATGTTAAAGACAATGAACCAGAATCGAGATCCAAAGAGAATGCATTAAGAGACGGACTAATTGCGTCCTTCATGTATACGCTTACTTTCTCCGCCTTAGAGCAAGACACTGGCTGTATATCATTGCCTGACTTGTCTTTAACGGCAGGAACGACGATGGCGATGTATGTTGAGTTCTCGTCTACAGCAAGCTGGTTCAACTTCTTGATTTCATTTTGATCTTTCTCCGACAGCCTCACTTCTTGAGTTCGGCCATTTTCAGTAAGAACGGTGCTTCCTGTTAAAGTATATTCCTGTCCACCGCAATCGCCAGAGCTATGGAGAGTGACATAGTTTGTGTTCAGAGAAGAAGCATTAACAACTTCTGTAAATACGAAAGTCAAACGACCAGAGTCGAGATCAAAATCAAACGATTCCAACCGTGGTCGGATCGTATCGATTGTAACCTCAGACACTTGAGTAGCTGATGTAGACAAAATAGCGTCTGCCTGATTTTCTGCAACGTCAGTGATAAAACCAAGCTGTGCAGAGATAAACGTCGTAGCGGTAGAAACGGCCAAATCAGGAACAAGCTTCAATTGATCCAGATCAATTGCAGATAGCGCCAATTCAACTGTGTTGCCAGTTACTCGCCTGGAAACGCCTCCAGTGAGAACGTAATTTGATGTTGCTGACTTTCCATCATTCTGTATAGTAATCCTCGATGAATTCAGACTTTCAGACTTAACCGCTTCATTCATTTGGATGGTCAACAAACCTGCGTCTAAATCAAAGTTAAAGCTGGATATTTTAGGTGGAGTCAAATCTGCTGTGTGCGACGCGGCTTGCAAGCCTGACGAAGACGCTATCTCAATGAGTTGATTTCCAGCCATATCCTCGACTGAACTAGCAGAAATCGATAAGAAAGAGTTATTTAGCATTGAGCCTAAAGGTGACAAGTCTCTTATTGCAGACAGATCAGCCTCCGAGATCGTCACTTCAAGGGTGTCAGAATCATCAGATGAAACGCTTCCACTGCGCAAGTCGAAAGACTGAACATTAAGAGCAGACCTGTTAGCCATGGATTGCAACGTGATGTTGGCAACCACGAGGCTACTAGATTTCACTGTCTCCGAAAAATGAAGTACGACGACCAGAGGAGGAACGTCTCCTACCATTTTGAGTTCGAAAGATTCCAGTTCCGGTTTCACTGAGTCTTTCGTAAACAAAGAAACTTGGAGAGCGCTGTCATTGCCTCTTTCCGTGACACCATTGCCATTCATGTCCTCAACAACGCTCGAACTGAAAGACAGGAAAGTATTCAGAGATGACGTAGCAAATGTGGTGATCTTCTTTATGGCATTAAGATCTGTTAAAGTTAAGCTGACGACAGCGTTTGGTCCATTGGCACTGGACGTTTCGCCATCGGTGAATTGGTAACTTGTATCAGCACTGCCAGAAGTGCTCTGAAGAAGAAGAGCGTCAAACATAAATGTTCCGACGTTTACAGATTCGGAAAACGACAGTGTCAAAGTTCCATCTGTTAGATTCAAGTCAAAACGGTCTAGAACCGGCGAAAGTTTGTCTTCGAAAAGTTGATTGGCTCGTTCAGCATTAGAAGACGGTTTTGCAGTGATGCTGTTGTTAGACATGTCACTGACCAAACCTGATGGAAACGATAAGTATGTGTTAAACACCGTCGTTCCTAACTGTTCATTTTCTTTCAGCTTGTTCAAATCAGTTGTCAATAAGTCGATTGTCACTGTTGAAGAATGCTCGGTAGACGTATTTCCACCGGACAAAGATAAGGAAATCGTACTGTCATCACTGGCCGTTTGAAGAGCAATGAGGCCGACATGGAGAGACGAAACGTTGACAGTCTCTGAAAACGACAAGGTCAGCTTTCCAGCGCCGACGTCGAACTCAAAGCTTCGCAAAACAGGTGGCGTTCTGTCAGTCTCGACAGCAACCGCCATAACAGCATTAACGACAGGACGGTTCCCGATACCGTTGTTGTTCATGTCTTTAACGGCATTTGACGAGTGGCTGAGATAAGTATTAGCAGTAGAAACAGTAAGGTCGGGAAGCGCCTTCACAGAATTCAGGTCGTCTTCCGTCAGCTCAATTTCTACCACAGTACTGTCTGTAGTCGAAGATGTTCCACCCGTCAAACGGTACATGTCTCCTGTCACGGAAGCGGTACTCGAAAGGGTAAAGCTGCTGGGTGTCAACGTCGACGCATTGACGGTCTCAGAAAACGTCAATTTCAAGAGTCCTTCATCTAGATCAAACTCAAATAGCGTCAGCTGAGGTGCAGTGGAGTCCGGTGTATGCGTCAAAGACTGCCTAGCATTATCAGGGGGGACCTCGTTCACTTCGTTCCCATTCATGTCCTTGATTGCTCTTTGTGTCATAACCAAAAACGTATTGTTCGTTGAAGTACCAAGATCGGAAAACGTCTTGATGTTGTTCTGATCATCATCATTGAGAACGACGTCAAACTGCACAGCCGTTGAGTTCGGAGTCGCAGTGCCTCCGGTTAGAATTCGTTCACGAACGGAGTCCAACTGTTTCTCAGCATTTTGAAGAGTTATTTCTTCAAGAGAAAGGGTCTCCACATCGACAGCTTCAGAAAACTTCAGAGATAGAATGCCAGTATCAACGCTAAAGAAGAACGATATCAAGCTTGGACTATTCCCATCGCCAACGAAAGATGCTGCCCGTTGAGCAGAATCTGACACAATCGAAAATACGGGAAGGTCGGCCATGTCCTTAATAGCCGAAGCTTGGATAGACAAGTAAGTGTTGTTTATACCGGTTGCTAGGTTACGCTTCATCTTAAGTTGGTTAAGATCCTCATCAGTCAAATCGATTACAATAACGTAACCGTTGTTGCTTAATGTCGTTCCTCCGGTTAGAGTATACTGAGTGCCGCCGTCCACTGCACTTTGCAACGTAATCTTAGTTGGGTCGAGCGTGATCGCGTCCATGACGTCATCAAAAGTCAATGCCAACCGATCTTCCTTCAGATCTAACGCAAACGTCTTTATTGACGGTTTGGTTGTATCCTCCTGATAAACCTCTACGTTCCGAGCCGCATTTGATGGCACTCCTTCCACTCCATTCCCTGCCATGTCCTTGAACGAATTAGCAGCGATCGAAATAAAACTGTCACTCTTCTTTGTTCCCAAGTTGAGAAGTTTGATCTGCGTGACGTCAACTTCCAGTAGTGTTATACTGAGTTCCTTCTTGTCGTCGGCTAAGTAATCAACAGTTCCACCATTCAGCGTAACATTGACGCCACCTGACGAAGATGATAGGAGAGTGACGCCGCTAGACACAAATACATCCTTATCCATTGGTTCGGAAAACAGAATGTTGACTTTGAATGTGTCAATATCCAGTTTGGCAAAATTAACGACTGTGGGATCGGTGACATCGGGTCTTAGCAAATTCACGGTTATGTTTGACGCGTTTTTAACGGCCAGATTGCTCATGTCCTGAATCAACCTGCTCGTGCTTGAAAAATAAACGTCCGAGTTAGACGTTGCTAGGTTACCGTCTGCTTTAAGAGACACCAAGTTGGCATCGGACAGAGTAAGCGCCACAGTCAAACCGTTGATCAAAGTTCTGCGGACTCCTCCAGTTAGAGTAAGAGAAGATGACTTGCCGAGGTTGTGTAGAGTGACCGCTGTCGGATCTAGAGTTATAAATCTCACTGGCTCGTCAAACGTCACCGTTAGAAGACCAGAATTTACATCCAGGCTAAATCCGTCGACTGCAGGAGGTGTCGCATCACCTTCAACAGTCGTTGCTCTCTCATTAGTACGAAAGTCCTGTGGTGGAGCAACATTAACGGCGGTGACGTTATTTCCACGCGTATCTTTCAAAAGACTAGATGTGAACCGAACAAAGCAATTTCTTTCACTCGTACAAATAGTGGTGTCCAACTTCAATGCATCTAGATCTGTCTTCTCCATTTCAAAAGTCACAAACGTCGAATCTTGAGTTGTCAGATTGCCGGCTGTTATAGGAATGTTGCTCGCCGAGTCGTGGCTGCTATGTAAAGTAATGAAAGACACGTTCACAGTGGCTGAGTCTACCGTCTCGGAGAACTCTAGAGTGATCATTCCTCCGTCGAGATCCAGCAAAGTAAACTGTGCAAGAGAAGGACTACTGGTGTCTGCCACGTAGTTGGTCACTTGCATAGCAGATTCCTTATCAACAGCAAACACTTTATTGCCAGACATGTCATTAACTCCATCAGTTGTCAACGAGAGGAAACAAGTCGTCTCGGCATCACAAAGGGAAAGCCTAGTTATCTCGTTACGATCTTCCTTCAATAAATCAATACTAACGTCTCGAGTGTCGACACTTGAGTCGTAAGTACCGCCAGATAAGGTGAATGATGTATCAGCACGGGCAGAAGAGCTCAGCAGTGTGAACTGCGTCAGATTGAATGTCTGTGCGTTGACCGCTTCGTCAAAGTGCAAAGTCATAGAGACAATCCTCATATCGATATCGAAGGTAACGAGTCTAGGTGAACTCACGTCTGGAACGTACTCTGTTACAGAGTCTGCCTTCGAATCTACAATAGAAGTAATTGCATTTCCGTTCATGTCCGACACAAATGTGGAGGAGATGACAATAAATGTCGATGACTTGTCAACAGCTAGAGTTTGTGCCGTCTTTACGCCATCTAGATCGACGTCCAAGAGAGTGATGTTCACAACAACTCCGTCTATGACTCTGGACTTAACTCCCGTAAGAGCTACTTTCTCCCCTCCTGTGCCATTGGACTTAAGACTCAACTCCTCGTACTGAATTGTAGCAATATCAATAACCTCTGAAAACGTCAGCGACATCACGCCTTGATCCATATCCAAATCAAATCTAGTCAAGGTCGGTGAAGTCTGATCAGGAAACACCGACGAAGCCTGTTTAGCGGACGAAGATGAGATTTCCTCTACAGCCAGGCCAGCCATATCCTTTACGGCCTTCGAGTCTACAGCCAAGAAACTATTTGAAATAGCACTACCTAGAGCTCTCTTCGATTTGATGTCATTTAAATCTGACGGTCCCAAACTAAGTGTCACTTTGGCCCCATCCGGACTACTTGATGTAGTAACTCCAGCGCTAAGAGTTCGTGACAAAGCCGGTAGCACTAAGGTGTCGTTGTTGCTCTGGAGGCGAAACCCGGTCACATCCAACGAAGTAACGTCCACAGCCTCAATAAACGTCAGTCTCAACTCACCAGGGCTGTCGAGATGCAAACTGAATGAATCCAATTGTGGTGGCTGTTCATCAGGAATAAATGTTACAGCCTCGGCAGCAGACAGCGCTGGGAATTCATTGTCACTCATATCCTTGAGCGTACTATTCTGTAACAATACGAACGAGCTAGATGCATCAACAGCCAGTCCACGATTGGTCCTTATCGCATCAAAATCCGATTGGCTGATCATCACAGTGACGACAAGGCTATTGCCTCCAACAGTGTTACTTCCAGACAACATTATCTCTTCTCCTCCAGTAAGAGATGACTGACTTCTGACCAATACTTTGTCTAGTTGAACTGAACTGACGTTGACGATTTCAGAAAACGTGAGACGCAGTTGGCCACTGTCCATGTCTAGCGTCGTTGCAACGAGTGAAGGTGGTTTCGCGTCTGGCGTGAAGACGTTCACCTGCAAAGACGACGTAGATTCGATCGACTCCATTGCATTTCCCTGCATGTCAGTGAACGCAGTAGTCAGAGCGCTGAGATACGTCGAGCTCTTGTCTGCCAGAAGGGTTGGCTCTTTCTGAATCTCGTCAAGATCTGTACGCGAAAACGTAACGTTAAGATTGACCGAATTAGTTGAAGAAGTACCCCCGACGGTGAGAGTGTATGAATTTGCCGTGAGCGGATCAGATGTTGAGTAAAATGTGATCGAAGGATAACGGATTGAACTGGACTTGATAGTCTCGCTAAACGTCAACAAAACAACTCCTTCGTCCATATCGAGATCATACGACGTCAACTGTGGAGATGTATTGTCCACAGTGAAAGTATCCACTCTCTGTCCACTGGCAATCTGTATCGCTGTGACACTATTAGCACTCATGTCACTGATAGTAGTCGAAACGAGAGAAAGAAAAGTGCTACTATCCGATATAGCTAAAGCTGCGATTGCCTTGATGCCATTCACATCGCCAGACGTCAAGTTGACACTGACAATCGTGCCATAGTCCATCGAGAAGCTACCAGATGTCAAAGCGAAACTCTGATTACTTGACAGGGAATTCTCAAACGGCTGAAAGGTAATTCCCTTGACATCAAAAGAACTAGCATCCACAGTCTCAGAAAACGTAAGATGTAAACGTCCACTGTCCATATCTAAAGAGTAAGACGTCAGCACCGGTTCCTTACTGTCCTTGATGAAATTATTGACACTCATTGCAGACGCCTGAGGTATAGCAGTAGCGTTGTTTCCAGCCATATCGCGAACTATTCCACTCGCTATGCTGATGTATGTGCTCGCGAGGCTAGTAGCTAAAGTCGTAAGTCGTTTGATAGAATTTAAATCGTCCACAGTGAATGTAATGCTAATCGTCTTGCCATCCGTAGATCTCTGTGAGTCTCCTCCAGAGAGAGTAAACGACGAGTTACCATTCCTGCCGTTTAGAAGCGTGATACCTCCCAACAGCAGCGTGTCTACATTTACCGTATCGGTAAACGTTACATTCAATAGTCCCTCCGTCATATCCAAATCAAACGACGCCAATACAGGCGCGGTACCATCAGGTCTAAATGTTTTAACTTGAACTGCTTTTCCGTTTGTTATAGCTAACACGTCAGTGCCTTCGACATCGTCAACAGCAAACGCCTGCATAACCAACCATGTCGTCTCCTTCGACACAGCAAGTCCCACAACAGACTTCATTCCAAGCAAGTCGACAGGATCGATCTCAAACGCAACTTCATATCCGTCTTTTGTCACTGGGGTAACCTTCTTTGTGAGAGTATAAAACTTGCCGTCGTCTCCAACCAAAGCTGAAGCTTGAATCGTCAACGCTCTGGCGTCAAACGAGGCAGCACTGACGATGTCATCAAATGTCAAATTCAAGAACGCAGTGTGCATGTCGATACTGAAGTCGCTTAGCTGTGGTCGAGTGACGTCGACCTCGAGAACGGTAGCCTGCTGTCGAGATACCGCGCCGATTTCGTTGTCGCTCGTATCGGTCACAAATCCTGGTTCACACGAAAGATAAGTGTTCGTCTGATTCGTTCCAAAATTAGGAGTGCGCTTGATCGTACTGATATCGCCACTGGAAAGTTTAAGAGTCACTTCCTTCGAATAGACCGCAGAGTCCCCATCTACAGATCCACCAGTCAAATTCAATGTAACTCCAGAAATTGCCTTCGAGTGTAATGATAGTTTGCTGAAATCAACTGACGATGGTTTAACGGGTTCGTTGAACGATAGAGTCAACTGATCGTCGTTTAGGTTGAACTGAAATTCGTTTAGAACCGGTGGGTCTGAGTCGGGCATATACCCGGTAGACTGTAATGCATCACCATTCTCAATGGGCACAACGAAGTTATTAGCCATGTCGACAATAGCGGTCGCACTGATTGTGATGTAGGTGTCCTGTATACTCTTAGCGAATGTCTTAGCTTTCAAGGAGTCCAGGTCTCTAACAGACATCCTAATGATGACTTCCGTTTCTCCGTCTGCCGACAGTACCGTTCCACCGGTCAGTGGAAGTGATGTTTCCACAGCAGTTTTGTTATCTTGCAATCCAATCTCCGTTACTACCAGATTGGAAGCGCGCACTGGCTCGGAGAACGTCAACGTCAATGAACGAGCTTTGACGTCGAGAGTGAATCCGTCCAGCGTAGGCTTTGTTCTGTCAGCAATGAAGGTGGTAACAATCAATCCGGGAGCACCAGACACGTGTGCTTGACTCGGGTTGCCATTTATGTCCCGTATAAGATCAACGGTTGCCGTCAGGTAGCAGTCGCTTCTCTTGCTACAAAGGTCGGAAAGCTGTTGAACCGTCGAAAGATCAGCATCATTGAGTATTATAGACACGGTCTCTCCGTTCAAGCTGTTAGTATGACCACCAGTCAGACTGTATGCTTCGATGTCGCCAGATCTTTCGAACAAACCTTGCAACGTGATCTTAGAAGCATTGAGAGTAGCTGTATCCACCGTCTCGTCAAACGTCACATTTAATTGTCCGGCCACTAAATCCAGAGCAGCAAATTTCGATATAGCAGGCCCAGTCGTGTCTCCCTTATATGAGCTGACTTTCTTGGCTGCTCCACTGAGAACAGAAACAACGGACAGTCCAACCATATCAGCAACCAAATCGGATGAAATTGACACAAAGCAGTTGTCTGCTTTTGAGCAAACTTCAAGGCGTTTCAACTCATTTGCATCTCCGGATGAGAAACTAAAAGCGACCTGCGCATTATTCTCGATTGGTCGAGGAGTTGACGTCAACTGATAACTTATTCCGTCAGAACTGTTGCGTGTCTGAAACGAGATCTCGGATACATTCATCTTAGCAACATTTACAGTTTCGTCAAAGCTCAGAACAAAAGTACCAGCGTTCATATCGACGTCAAATGACAACAGATTCGGTCTCGAAACATCCTCTCCGTACTTAGACACCTGGAGAGCAGATGAAGCTGAAATACGATTGACGTCGTTTCCAAACATGTCTTTTACTGCTTCACGAGTCATACTCAAAAAGGTATTGGTGGAGGACGTTGCAAGTGAGGCAAGCTTCTTGATCGCATCAGAATCCTCAGCTGAGAAAGTCAATACGAGAACCGTGCCGTCTTCACTAGAAACGGTACCACCACTAAGTCCGTGACTCTCTGACGCTGCAAAGCGAGCACTTTGAAGAGTGACAGACGACGAACTGAAGGACGATGCGTTAACGGCTTCAGAGAAAGTCATATTTAGAGTTCGTGTGAATAGGTTGAAATCATAACTGACTAGACGAGGAGATGTGACATCGGTCGTAAATTTCGTCACCATTGTTGCATTAGTTCTAGCAATGTTTGATGCCTCGTTGTCCGCGACATCCAAGATAACTCCCGTATCGGCAGAAATAAATGTCGACGCCTTATTTACTGCTAACGTTTTCCTCACACGAAGCGCATTCATGTCTTCCCCACTCAAAGATACTTCTATTTCTGTCGCTGAAGAAACTGTTAAGGATTGTCCACCGGTCAATGAATAGAACTCACCGCTGCCATTCTGCATATCCTGCAGTCTGATTCTTGTTGCTTGCAACGCTTCGGGCTTTACTACATCATCAAACGTTAACGTCATAACAGCGGAATTCATGTCCAACGAGAAAGCGGTCACCGAAGGCGGCGTCAAGTCAGCAGTGTAGTCTTTTACTTGAGAGTTCACAACAGACAATAGAGACAAACTTGCGGCATCCTGCACGCCGCCAGCAGACATACTAAGATACGTTGTAGCTTTAGATGATGCCAGAGGCGGCCTAGCACGTAGTGCTTTCAGATCACTGTCGGTAACAGATATCTGCAACGTGGTAAAGCTGGTCGACAATGCCGTACCCCCCGTTAAAGTATAATTATTCGAAGAGTCTGGAACCTGAAACAACGTTATCGAGTTGGTGTCCAGCGTCGATGCAGTAACGGTCTCTGAAAATGTCATAGTGATTAACAAGGGCACTTTGGAGTCAACCATGAACAGAGTATAGGATACCAGCTGAGGAGGTGTACTGTCCACGGTATAGTCTTCATTAATAATTTGGATAGCCGACGTCTTTGCAATAGGGTTCTCCGATACGTCCTTAATGAAATTGTGGTCCAAAACAATATATGTTGATGCAACGTCTACTGCTAAAAGCGTGTCGTTCTTAATAGCATTGAGATCCGTAGTTGAAATGTTCACAACCACTACAGGATCTTTCTGCTTCAAGAAGTCTCCACCCGTCAAACGGTAAGACGCAGAAGGTGCAGACGCATGGTTCTGAATAGAAATACCCGTCAAAGACAAAGAAGCAGAGTCGACCGTCTCCGAGAACGAAAGAGTGATAGTCCCAGCATCCACGTCGAGCTTGAACGACGACAGTGTTGGTGGTGCGGTGTCAGAAGTGAAGTTGCTCACCTGCTTAGCAGCAGTGTCGGGCACTCTCTCCAAAAGATTACCGTTCATGTCCTTGACAGTATACGATTCAAAAGCAAAGAACGTGTTATCTTTACCCGTTCCAACACTAGCCAGTTTCTTGATCGAATTCAAGTCCGATTCTTGCAGGTTCACAACAAAGTCGTCAGACGGCGCCGCCGATGTCGTTCCACCCGTCAGCGGGACGCCAGACGTGAAACCGATGGCTTTGTTTTGCACAGACACACCACTCATGTTCAAAGTTGCGGTATCTACAGTCTCGGAAAATTTAAGTCGCATCGTTCCAAGAGACAAATCAAAGTCAATAACCTCAATCTCGGGACTCCTACTATCATTAACATATGTACCGACTTGCAATCCCAACGCCTTGGCGACCGCCTTCTGACTGTTCATATCTCGAAAGCTGTCAAACTCGTAAGCCAAGAAAGCAGAATCAGCAGAAGTTGCCACGTTTCTGTTCCGCTTGATTGCATTAACATCATCGCGAGACAGGTCAATGGTGATTTTAGAACTGTTTGCAGTCGACACCGTTCCTCCGGTCAGTTTGTAAAATCCGTCTTGTAGAGCACTAGCGCTGCTCTGCAGTGTAAACTTCGATGGAACAACAGATACGGCGTCAACCGTTTCCGAAAACGTGAGGGTCAGAGTGTCCTCGTCCAAATCCAAATCGTAGGACACCAAAACAGGAGCAACGTCGTCCAAGATGTGCGTTGATGCTTGTAACGCATCCGACTCTGGTACAGCCATCAATTGATTACCATTTAGGTCAGAGATCGCCGTTGATGCAACCGACAAGAAAGTACTCGCTGTATTGGTAGCAAGATCCGTAAATCTCTTCAAAGTGTTCAAGTCATCGGCACTCAAGGTAACGTTGAAGAAATCTGATGGCCCGGATTCTACAGATCCACCTGTCAACGTATACGTGCGTGTCGCCAATGAGCTATTCTTATTATTCTGCAGCGTCAACTGCTTTGGATCGAACGTGGCCGTGTCAACCGTCTCGTTAAATTTCAAACTCAGTGAACCAACCGTAACGTCGATCGTGAACGAGACAAGAGAAGGGTCACTCTCGTCGCCAAAGTACTCTGCAGCCAGCTTGGCACTTGATGTTGGAATGCTGATCACATCGACTCCAGAAACATCCTCCAACATGTCCGCAGTAAACGCAATAAAGGTGTCGTTCTTCCGTGTAGCAAGACCTCGTCGTTTCTTGATATTATCGACGTCAGACTTCAGTAGATCGAGAACGATTGTATAACCGTTTCTACTCTTTGTTGTTCCGCCCGTCAGCTGATACACGTTATCCGTCGATGAGCCAGATTCGTCTCCTTGAAGAGTTATCTTCTCAGCCAGCAGTGACCCAGATTTCATGATGTCATCAAACGTCATCGAAACAATCGACCTATCCAAATCGAAAGTGAAGGTTGTAAGACTAGGACCTGTCGAATCTCGAACATACGTTTGAACTTGAAGAGCATCGCTAGATTTCATATCTAAAATTCCGTTTCCGAAAACATCCTTTACGGCATTCGCTGAAACATATATATAACTATCAGCTTGAGACGTGGCTAAATCGAGGCGCACCTTGATCTCACGTACATCGTCCGCCACTAGACCAAATTTCAGTATCGTCCTGTCCGAGATAACTTCGACGTCCTTGCCCGACGTCAGAGAATAATTCTGACCACCGCTTGCTTCACCTTGAAATGTAATCGCGCTAAAATTGATGTTCTTAAACGTCTCGTCGATCGGTTCGCTAAAGGAGAGTTGAAGAACTTCGGCATTCATGTCCAGTTGTAAGAAAGATATCATTTCTGGTGGCGTATCATCCAAGGTCAGAACACTAACTTGCAAAGCAGATGTACCGTTTAAGCGAGGTACCACATCGTTGCCTTTTGTCACTGAGCCTACCGTATTGAGCACCATGTCTTCAATCATGTCTCCCGTGAAAGTCATGTAAGTAGTTTCGTTTGACGTTGCGAGTCTGAGATCTGCTTTTATCTTCAGCACGTCTTCATCTAGTAACGTAAACTGAATTTCTCTACCATTCCTTGCAGTCAACACAGCCTTCTCTCCAGTTAATGTGTAACTTACATCAGACGACAGACCAGACTGTATGGTGATAGACTTGGAATCAAACGTGTTTACACGTACAGGCTCGTCCGCTTTCAAAGTCATTGTTTCCGAGTCCAAATCAAAGTCAAAGCTAGTGATTTTTGGTGACGTAACATCAGGCATAAATACAGCAGCAGTGTGAGCAGCTTCGTAGTCACTGGTGTCCTCGACTGCAGTTACGTTTCGACCAGCCATGTCCTTAATCAGAGACACAGGGAACCGAACCCAGCAATTGGAACCTTCAGTGCACAAATCGTCGTCAATCTTGATATTGTCCAAATCGCCCAAAGTCATATTTACTGTTATGAGTAAACCGTTTTTGCTTGATGTACTACCACCTGTCAGGATATACGTAGTCTCCACGACGGTACCCATGCCTGTTGTTTGATACCAGTCCTGCAAAGTGATGTCGGACACACGCAAACTTGATGCTTGCACCGTCTCGGAGAAAGACAGCGTTAGCACACCCGCATCAAGATCAAACTCGGTAAAACCTCCCAGTTCTGGATCGGTTGCGTCTGGAATATAAGTGTCTGCTTTAGCCGCACTGCCATCAGGGCGAGCAACAACATTATTCCCACTGGTGTCTTGCAAAGCATTCGACGTAAACGACACATAGCAATTCGACGCAACGGTACAAAAGGGAAGACGTTTCAGCTCATTCAAGTCGGAGTTTGAAAATGTAATGACTACCTCCTCACTGTCCTCGCTTGACAAGATGCTAGTAGATGGAGTCAGTTTATACTCGATGAGCGTCTTGTTGTCTTGCAAAGTGATGCCGATCAGAAGAATTGACGCGGAGTCCATCGTTTCATCAAACGACAAAGTCAACTGCCCGAGATTCATATCAATTGTAAAAGCAGAAAACGTCGGTCCAGTCGAATCTTTAATAAAAATGGAAGCGAGAAGAGCAGATTTCGACGTCCCCGCGTTCCCGTTACGATCGGACACAGCATCAGCATCAACTGTCAACCACGTGTCTGTCATTCCAGTAGCCAGTTTCCTAGATCTTTTAATCGCATTGAGATCATTCGCACTTAGACTCAAGACGATGAGTTTAGGTGTTGGCAGCGACGCAGACCCGCCAGAAAGAGTAACCTGTTGTGACGCTGCAAGATCTGAAACATTATGAAACATCAACTTAGTCGAGTCAAACGTGGCAACCTCTATAGATTCCGAAAACGTAAGGTTCAGTTGGCCCGCGTTTAAGTCCAACGCAAAGCTTTCCACAACAGGACCGACGACATCTAGACTAAAGCTCGAAGCCTGAGTTACCATGGGCTTGAGATCTAAGTCATTGCCGTTTATGTCCTTAATAGCAGCAGAAGTTAAAGATAAGAAAGTGTTAGACCTAGACGTCGCCAGACCAGAGTCATCCAATAGAGCATTCAAGTCAGTAAGACTAAGTTGGACGGTCACAATTCGACCGTTGGCACTACTAGATGTGCTAGTAGTTAACGATACGTTTCTTGTCACGTTTGAACTTGTTTTCGTGCTCTGTAGTGTCATAGCAGATACGTCCAACGTGTCCACATCGACCACCTCGTCGAAAGTCATTACTACTGTGTTTGCTCCAAAATCTAAGTTGAATGATAGCAATTTCGGACCCCTCAAGTCTGGAAAATACGTTGTTGCTTCTTGACCGGACGTCAACCCTATTATTGCCTTTCCGACCATATCCTTTACAGCACCGGTAGAAACATCGAGAAATGACGAAAACTTAGAAACGCCAAGCTTGGAGTTGAGCTGAATAGCGTCGAAGTCTGTGTCATCGAGCATCAACGTGATCTTCGTATCGTCTATTAATACTGCTGAAGAGGACGATAGCACATGCTGGTGATCAGGAGACGTAGCCTTGTTCTGGAACGTTAGCAAGCTTGCGTTAACGCTCCTACTATCGACAGTCTCCGAGAAAGATAAAATCAGAGTGCTTGCATCCATGTCAACGTCGAATCCACTAAACGTAGGTGCAGTATCATCCACAATGAACGAAATAGACTGTTGAGCGCTGGTATTGGCAACAGTTACTATGGTGTTAGACGCCATATCCGCAACAGCAGACGACGGGAAAGACAAGTAGCTATCTTCCAAAAAAGTGTATAGTGCCTTAACCTTTTTCAGACCGTTGAGATCATCGACGGCTAAAGTGATGTTGACAACAGTAGCATCGGCAACCGACTTCACACCCCCGGTGAGTTGGTAGGAAACAGCAGAGCTTGTAGCAGAACTCTGTAGAGTAAGTTGGGACAGTACAATTGAGCTTGATTTTATAACTTCGGAGAAGGTTAGAGACAGCTGTCCCAAATTCATGTCCACAGAGTAAAAGCTGAGCTCGGGGCTGGTATTGTCTCTCGAAAACGAAGTGGCTGCTTTCCCTTCTCCGACGTCTACAGCTTCATTCGAATTGCTGTTCATATCCCTGATAGCTCCAACACCATACGACAAGTATGTACTCGTAATTTCGGAAGCCAAGGTAGAAATAGCTTTGATACTATCCAAGTCTGTTTTAGTCAAATTAACGGTGACAATAGGACTATCAGAGATCGATGCAGAGCCACCCGTTAGGGTAACCCGCTGATCAATTACAACGGTAGAATTGGCGCGAGGCTGAATTGTAAACTTCATGACATCAATTGTGCTTGCACTAACAGTCTCAGAAAACGTCATGATCAACTGTCCTTTATCCATGTCCAAAGAAAACCCGTCCACAGTTGGAGGCGTCTTGTCCTCCAAAACCTGATCAGCTAATAATGCGGACGCACTGTCTACTGCATCCACTTCATTTCCGCCTAAATCTTTGATCAAACCAGTTGAAAAACTGAGGAAAGTATTGTTTTCGTTTGTTCCCAGTTCAGTATTCTTCTTCAAATCATTGAGGTCAGTACTTGCAATTGAAAGAGTAACGGTTTTTCCATTGTCTGAAAGAGAAGACACACTCGTTGACAGAGTCAGACTCTCCGTGCTTCCTGTACGACGGTTCTGAATGGCAGCACGGTCAGCCCTAAAACTACCAATGTCCACATGATCTGTAAAAGTCACCCGCAGTTCGCCTTCGTTCAAGTCCAATACATAACTAGATACTTCAGGGGGAGTCGTGTCACCAGTGAAAGTCTTCACTGCGAGAGCTTTTCCGTCAGTAATAGCCAAAACATCACGGTCATCAAGATCATCGATAGCAAACGCTTGCATGACCAGGTAAGTTGTAGATTTGTTAACCGCTAAACCTCGGACTTTCTTGATGTTAAACAAATCAGAGCTCGAAATCTGTACCTGTATCATGTATCCATCCTTCGAAACCGCGACAGTCGTCTCAGTTAGTTTGACGGATTGCGAAGCGGTTCCAGCGTCTTGAATAGCAAAAGCAGTTGAATCAAACGTACTCGCTTTCACGACGTCGCTGAAAGTCAAGTTTAGAGATCCAGACTGCATGTCAATAGTAAAGCTTCTAAGTTCTGGTCGCGTCATGTCTTCCACGTGAGCAGTAGACTGCATTCGATCTACCGCAGCGTTTCCGTTTCCATTCACATCGTTAACAACATTTGCTGAAATAGACAGAAAAGTAGTTGAGGTGTCCGTAGCCAAACCTGGCGTCCGTTTGATGTTGTCAACGTCGTCGTCAGTGAGATCCAGTACCATAACAGTAGACGGTAGAGTGTCCGACACAGCACCACCCGTTAGCGTGTAGTTGGTACCGCCCGTAGATGTTGAATACAGATAAATTGACGTAAAATCGGTCAAACTGGCAGGATCAACCGTTTCGTCAAAAGTCAATGTGAGCTTGTGTTTGTCCAGGTCCAACTGATACTCGCTGAGTACTGGAGGAACGGTGTCTCCAACATACGTTGTCACTTGAACCGCACTTCCGTCAGCTACAGCGACTACGTTGTTTGGACGGAGCGCCATGTCCTGAGCTGCGTTCGACGTCAATCTAAGAAATGTATCGTTCGTACTCGTAGCAAACGATCTCGCTTTCAAAGTGTTCAAGTCCGATGACGACAACTTAATCTCGACACTTGTTAATCCGTCCGATGACGGAACGGTTCCGCCGGTCAAATTAAGCTCCAACGAACCACCCAAAGAAAGAGCTTTGCTCTGCAAAGTGATCTCCTTTGGAATAACTCCGCTTGCTTTCACCGGCTCACTAAATGTAATAATAAGACTTCCAGATGTCATATTCAATGTGAAATCCTTCACTGTAGGAGAAGTAGTGTCTTCCTGTAGAGATAACACGATTTTTCCAGGGTACTCTTGACCGGCAGCATCGTTCTCATTGCCAGACATGTCTTCCACTAGTCCTTTCGTGATCAATACATAACATGTAGCTTTGTGCGTGCACAGATGCTCCTGGCTCTTGATACCTTCTAGATCAGTAGAAGTCAAGGTGATAACTACCTCAACTCCATTTGGGCTAACAGACGTACCACCTGTCAGTGTCATCGAGCTCACAGGAGACTCAAAGAGAGTTTGCAGAGTAGCTTTTGTGGCATCGAGGGTCGAAATTCGAACAGCTTCAGAAAAGGAAAGAGTGATTGTCCCGTTGATTAAGTTGATTTCCTTGAAACTGTCAAGAGTTGGGTTTTTCGTATCTCCAGTGTAGGCGTCCACCTGTTCCCCATCGACTGCCACAACGTTGTGATCAGCCATATCGTACACAAACGTGCTGGGAAATGAGATAAAACAATCATTTTTCGCCGAGCACAAATTCAATGTCTTGATCGTATTGGAGTCTATGTTACTCAACTCCACCGCCAACGACGGTCCGTTCTCTCCATTGTAAGTTGAAGTTTGTAGTTTGTAAGTCACGGTGGATGCAGATTTCAAGTTCTGCAACTGTAGCTGAGTCAACTGCAACGACGTGGCGTTGACTGTCTCATTAAACTTAAGTGTTAATGTACTGTCGTTCAAGTCAAGATCAAACGACACAAGCTTCGGATTGTCGCTGTCGGCATCCAAAGAATCAGCTTGAAGAGCACGAGCTGAAACTATTCTTCGAACGAGATTGCCACTCATGTCCTTAACCATATCGGTTGTAATCGATAAGAAGGTATTGTCTGGAGATGTCATCAGATTGCTCAGTTTCAAAAGTTCATTCTGATCAACGACAGCTAACTTAAATTCGACTGTTGTTCCAACAGGACTGCTTGAAGAACCTTCCGTAAGAGTATACTTCTCCGAAGGAGACGCCGATTTCGAATTCTGAAAGGTCATCTGCTTGGCATCGAAGCTGGTAACGTTCACTACCTCCGAAAACGTCATCAACACCACTCCGGTGTTCAAATTCACTTCATAGGACGTCAATTCGGGTTGAGTCGTGTCTGGAGTAAAAGACGACGACCTTTGTGCGTTGTCGGTAACAATGGCCGTGACCAGATTATTGGCGATGTCCTTGATCACAGTCTCAGAAAGCGCAACGTAAGTAGTCGTTTGACTAGTAGCCAATAATGATCTTTGCTTTAGTTGATTCAGATCATCTCTATGAAGACTGACTTCTAGGACTTTGTTATCCGTAACCAGACCGGCGCCTACACTGTTGGAAGTTAAAACGTAGCTCGACGTTGGGTTGCTCTTGTTGTTTTGTATGGTTATCTGCGTCGCGTTTGCAGAAGCGGGATCGATCTGCTCGTTAAACGTCAATGCAAGAACGGCAGAATTCATATCCAGAGAAAATGCAGTCAATACTGCTTTAGTCAGGTCAGCCGTGTGTGTGCGAACTTTGAGGTTCGATTTCGCTTCTACAGACCGACCAGCAACGTCTTTGACGAAAGAAGATGTAATGTTGATAAAAGTGCTTGCTTCTGTCTGAAACAACGGAGCTCGGTTTCGGATTGTCCGCAAGTCGTCCGAAGTAACAGTCAGTTTCACTGACGTAACGTCGAGAGAGATGGCCGTCCCTCCAGTTAACTGCAAAGTCTTCAAGCTATCGCTCTCACCCGCGAGTGGAAGGAGCGTTATTGCCGTCGGATCGACAGAATTCACATCAACAGTTTCTGAAAATAAGAGAACGATCTCGAGGGGCTCGGTTCCATCGGTCATCTGAACATCGAAGTTAGCCAGACTGGGTGGTTTGATGTCTGCCGTATAGTTCTTCACAACTTTCGGAAGAGAAAGAGCAGCGATTTCATTGTCACTCGTGTCCTTAGCCATACCTGTCACAAATGATATGTATGTAGACGAGTTGGCAACAGCCAACGTGGTATCTTGCTTAATGGCATTCAGATCACCACTGGTGAGAGTCACTTTAATCACGAGATCGTCTGTGGAGCTCTTAGAACCACCGGTCAATGCATAAGTCGTAACTGCATCTGAGGCGGAGCTGCGTAGAGTTATAGCCGAAACATTCACAGAAGTCGAAACCACGGTCTCATCAAATGAAAGAGTTAGCACTCCCTCGTTCAAGTCGAATTCAAAGTCGATTAGTGAAGGTTTGCGAATATCGGCGATAATGGTTAAAGCCTTCTTGGCTTCTGTAACCAAAACGGAATCGACTGGATTGCCAGCCATGTCAGAGATTGCGGTACTCTCCACGGCAAGATAAGTATTGTCAGTAAACACACCAAAACCTGATGTGCTCTTCAAGACGTTCGCATCTGCAGACAAGAGGTCGACGACGATGACGGTAGCGTCGGAAGACATCGTCGTTCCTCCAGTGAGCCGCAGACTCGTTCCAGAACCGTCCGCGTTTGAATTGAGAATTAAGCCTGAAGCATTCAAAGACCTGGCATCAGCGGTCTCGTCGAACGTCAGCCGTAACGTTTCCAGACTTAAATCAAGCTCAAAGCTATCAAGCTTCGGAGGAGTGTCGTCATCAGTGAACGACGTCGCAGGAATGCCAAGCGTCGTAGCTCTAATCGTATTGCCACTCATATCTGACACAGCAGCCAAGTTGACAGAAAGATAAGTGTTGGTCATTGCCGTACCGATGTTCCTGCTCGCCTTCAGAACGTTCCGGTCTGGTAGAGAGACTGTTACAGTGATCTGAGTAGAATCAGTAGTAGATGGTTCGCCAGACGACAATGTCACTGATTCTGTACCAGCCGCATCGCTCTGCAGAATGAAATTCTCTGGAGCAATCGTTGATGCATTGATGGTTTCCGAAAATCGAACAGTCAGTTGACCATTGTCGAGGTCGAAATCAAACGAGTCCAAAGTCGGGCGTATTCTGTCTTCATCATAGCGGTTTGCTTGTTTAGCACTAGACGATGGAATCGCAACGATTGCATTACCTGCCATATCTTTCACAGTTGATGACAACAAAGAAAGGAATGTATCCAATACAGACGTTGCAATATCAGTTTGCTCCTTCAAGACGTTCAAATCGGAAATGTCTAACGTAAACGTCAGAGACGTCACCCCGTTGGTTGCATTGGTTGTACCCGCAGTCAGTTTGCGTCTCGCACTGGCCAGAACAGCATCTCTGTTATTCTGAAACGTGAGGCCGGTCGCATCAAACGTAGCAGGATCGACGACTTCGGAAAAGTCGAGAGTTGCCTCCCCGTTTCCGATGTCAACACTGTACGACACAAGTTCCGGAGATGTGACATCCTTTGTAAAGCGACCTACGACCTTGCTCTGCAACGTCGTCACAGCAATCACTTCCACGTTTGCGACATCTCGCACAGTCTCAGCAGGAAACACGATGTAGGTACTGTTCTCTGCAGTCGCCAAATCCGTCATTTTCTTGATCTCGTTCAAGTCGTCAAGAGTCAGATTCAATGACAATGTGTAACCGTTGATGGTGCTACGAGTGCCGCCCGTCAAACGATACGAACTGCCGCCGTCGACCTTGCTCTGCAACGTAATCTTTCTAGCGTCCAGGCTCGTCGCGTCCATGACGTCATCAAATACCAAAGTCAGCAAGCCAGAATTTAAGTCGAAATCGAAGCTCGATAACTTGGGATTGATAACATCCGCGACGTAAGTAGCAACATTCTTGGCAGCCGTGCCGCTGACGGACGTCGCAAAATTTCCCGCAAGATCTTTAATAGCTGCGTCAGAAAGTGAGACGTACGTGTTACTCTTGGCTGTAGCAAGACTACTCCGCAATTTCAACTGGCGGATATCTTCGGCTGACAGGACAATTCGTAGCACAGTCTTGTCGGTCTTGGTGGATACACTCTTTTTGCCTGTCAGACTGTAGTTAGCGCTGCCACCGGTCTCTACAGCCTGTATAGTTATGCCACTGAACGTTATTTGATCTTGGTCAATCGGTTCAGAAAAGGAGAGCTCGAGCAATTCGTTGGTCAAGTCAAACAACACGAAACTCTCCAGAATGGGTTTGCTGATGTCAGGAGTGTAACCAGACACGCTAACGCCAACGGCATTAGTCTCGTTCCTTTCTGTAACTTCGTTATTGTAAGCGTCTTGGATCATATCGCTGGAAAAGGACAAAAACGTTTTCGAACTTGATGACGTCAAGTTCACATCCGACTTCAATTTGATCAGATCGGCGTCGAGTATTTCAAATTCAATGACAGAAGACAGAAACGACGTCTTCAACGACTTCTCTCCTGTCAGAGTGTAAAACGTTGTCCTAGACTTGTCCGTGTCTTGAAACGTAACTTTCTTAGGATCGAAAGTGAGATAATCAACAATTTCATCGAAAGATAGTTTCACCGTGCCGCTATTCAAATCGAAGTCGAATGCCAGTAGCTTTGGTGCAGTAGTGTCTGCCATCACACTCTCAGCCCTTTCTTGAGTTTTAAAATCATTGCTGTCGTCAATTGCGGTAATATTATTTCCAGCCACGTCGGTAACAAAATTGTCGGGAAAACGAATCCAACAGTTTATCTTTCGAGAGCAAAAATTGTTGTCACGTTCAACCTTCAAAGCGTCAATGTCCGCGTCACTGAGAGTGATAACCACCACTGAACCGTCCTTACTCGTACTTGTAGGATTCGTCAGTTGTCTCTTGGACTGGATGTCCGGACCATAATCGTCTTGCAGTCTGGCTAAATCAGCTTTCAGGGAAGATATCTTGACGGCGTCAGTGAAAGACAGCTCCAACAGACCATCATCCAAATCGAGGAGTACAAACTGTAGTAGCTCAGGTTTCGTCGTGTCGGGAACGACATTAGTAGCCTTCTTGGCTTTTCCGTTTACAATCTCTGTCACGCCATTACCCGCCATATCCTTCACAGCAGAACTGCCTAGCACTACATAGCAAACAGTATCCAAACTACACAGGTTGTTGATCTTGATGTGATTCAAGTCTTCGGTAGACAAATCGACCTCGATAAACAGCGCATTAGTGGACGGCGCCGTCGTTGTAATGAGAGAGTAACTCTGTCTAGACCTAGTCTGACCGTCTTGCAAAGTGAGATGGCTTAGATTGAGAGTCTTCGCGTCAATTGTCTCGTCAAACGTCAGATTCAGTCGGCCAGAGTCCAAATCAACAGAAAAAGAAGACAACACAGGCGGTTCAGTATCCGGAGTAAACGTTGTCACATTCTTTGCATTAGTAGCATTTATGCCGACAACAACGTTACCCGTCGTATCTTTAACCAAAGACGACGAAAACGACAAGAACGTGTCGCTCACACTGGTGGCCAGACCTCGCACTTTCTTGATCGCGTTCAGATCTACAGACGTCAAAGTATTCAAAGTTGCAACCGTCGCAGAAGGTTTCGTCGCGGTACCGCCTGTCAACTTATAGCTGATGCCTCCCGATCCATCCCGATCGCTTTGCAACAACAGTTCCTGAGATATGAACGACGTCACATTAATCGCCTCTGAAAAAGTCAGTACTATCTCGCCCTTGTTCATATCGAGATTAAAGTTTAGCAACATAGGAGGCACATCATCTTTTTTAAAAGTGCTGGCTTTTTTAGCATCCGTGACCGGCAATGGCACAACTTGTAGCTTGACCATGTCCTTCGCTGTTGTTTCCGTTAGAGACAGATAAGTGTCATCAACTGATGTACCAATGTTGTCGTTGTCACTTAGCGTTTCAACGTCACTTCTCGTTATACCGAGCGTTATGATATGAGACGGTGTCTTCGTCTTCACTGTCGTGCTAGCGGACAATCGGTGTGAAGCGACGGGCGAAAACTGAGAGCTCTGTAACGTAATTTCGGTCGCGTTAAAAGAGTTGGCAAACACGGGCTCGGAAAACGTCAAAACAAGCTCGGGAGTCCCCAGATCTAACGTAAACGAACTGACTTCCGGTCTGGTCGAATCCCCTACAAAGTTTGTACTTGGGGAAGCAGTGAGTAATCCAGCAAACGAGTTTCCGGCCATATCTCTAATCACGTCTGTCGTCAGATTCAAATGAGTGGTTGCGTTGCTTACGGCCAGCCCGGTGTCCAGCTTGATCGTATGCATTTTAGCTTCATCAATATCAACAGAAATAATCCTTTGGTTACCACTACTCGATGCATTCGAAGACAGTGTGATGGTTGTGGCAGACTGGAAATCACCATCGCTCTGAAGGATAATCTTAGAATACACCAAAGAACTTGTATTGACGACCTCAGAAAAAGTGAGATCTAGTTTTTCACTATTTATGTCCAATTTGTATCCTTTAAGAACTGGCGCTGATGTGTCTTTAGTGAATGACGCAGCCTTTATGGCATTGTCTCTGTCCACGACATCAAGTGAGTTGCCAGCCACGTCTTCAAACGAATAGCTCAATGCGGACAAATACGTCGTGCTCAAAGTCGTTCCTAACGTGCTATCTTGCTGGAGAGCGTCAAGAGTAGCAGCTGAAAAAGTCACATTAATGACGTTCGCATTGGCATCTGTTGATTTATCACCGTCGATCAAACTGAGATCACTGGTACCAGGAGCTTCATTCTGTAAGGTTATTCCTGTTAGGTCAACAGAGTCTGCGTTCACGGCCTCGCTAAATGTCAAAGACAAAAGTCCAGTATCCATGTCGAGAGAAAATTCTTTCACAGTCGGAGGTTGTCCATCTTTCCTGTAAGTAGTGACTCCAATTCCCTCAGATAGCTCAATAGCAGCAAGTTTGTTGCCCACCATATCGGTAACGCCCGAACTCGTAACAGAAAGAAACGTTGAGGACGCTGCAGCGGCTAACGAAGCAATCGATTTGATAGAATCAGAATCAAACGCAGAAATAGTGACATTAACAGTCACACTGTCGGCTGTTGTCGGAGTGCCACCTGTTAGAGTAAAACTTGTTGTCGACAACTCTGTCGAGTTAGCCTGAGGTTGAAGGGTGAAGCTTGTCACATCAAATGACGATCCATTCACGGTTTCCGAAAAGACCAGCTCCAGCGTCGCCGAGTCAAGATCCAGATTGAATGAAACTACAGTCGGATCTTTAGTGTCGTTAATAAACGTCGCCACCTGCTCGGCATTGGCCGACGATATAGCAATGACTTCGTTACCAGCCAAGTCTTCAACGGTGCCATCGGTAAAACTCAAAAACGTATTGCTCACAGACGTGGCAATTGTTGTCGTCTTTTTCATCAAGTTGAGATCAGAATCTGACAACGTAAGAACCATGTTTTTGCCGTCAGTCGATCTAACTGGAGTGCCACCTGTTAAGGGTACTGATACGGTACCTCCCTTTGCGTTGAGCAGTGTCAAGAGGGATGGTTGAAACGACGCGGTTTCGACAGTATCCGTAAAGCTCAGTGTCATTTTTCCATCATTCATGTCCAAGTCGAAGCTGCTTAGTCGAGGTGGAACATTATCGCCCGTAAAGTTGGACACTTGAATGGCCTTACCGTTTGTTATAGCCAGAACGTCTACGCCTCGCAAGTCGTCGATTCCATAAGCTTGCATGGTAATCCACGTGGTATCCTTACTGTCAGCTAAGCCAGACACTGACTTTATTGCCAGTAAATCAGAAGGATCGATGTCCACGATGATGGTTCGACCGTTGGAATTCTTGGTCGTGCTGGCCGCAGATAAACGGACTCGCTTCGCTGATACCGCGTCAGAAGCATTCTGGATCTGCACACCCGTTGGATCCCACGTCGATGCCTTCATAACGTCAGAGAATGTAAGTTTCATTTCTCCGGTATTCATGTCGATAGTAAAACTAGACAAGGACGCAGCCGAGCTGTCGCTAGTAACAGCAGAAGCTTGAATTCGGTTCACAACAGCAATACTATTATTGCTCCTGTCTTTTATTGCATTCGCAGCAACAGAGAGGAAAGTGTTGTCAGTGGTCGTACCCAGATTTTCAAAAAGTTTAATAGCAGAAAAGTCCGAATTTGATAGCTTGACGATTGCCGTCGTCGACGGATTCGAAGACTGCAACGTGCCACCTGTCAACTTCACAGAAATCGATGGACCAGTAGAAGCGTTAAACAGTGTTAGATCAGTAAACTTCAAAGTAGAAACCTCCATCGTCTCATCGAACGTTAGAGCCAGCAGATCTTCGTTGATATCGAGAGAGAAGCTCTTCAGTATTGGCGAGACACGGTCTGCGACTACTGAAGCAGCCTGCAAAGCCAGCCCGTTAACGATGGCATTCAGCTTGTTAGGACTGAAAGCCATGTCTGATACAGCATCGGTAGTTATGACCAAGTACGTGTTGTCCACAGCAGTCGCGTAGTCGTGCGTTTTCAACTCGTTCAAGTCATCATCAGATAGAGATACTTCGACCACAGTTAATCCATCCGTCGATGGTACGGTACTGGTCGTCAGGGTGTGAGTTTCCCCGGCGACAGCGGTCCGAGCGCTTTGAATTGTTATTTCCGTCACATCCAGTTTCGAAGCTTCCACAGGCTCGGAAAACATAAGAATCAATTGGCTTGAATTCAATTGCAAAGTGAAAGAAGTAAGATCCGGTCGAGTTTTGTCGGTCACATAGGTCTGTACAATAAGTCCAGGAGGACCGTCTGCGTGCGATTTACTATCCGCACCTCCTATGTCCTTGACAACACCGAGAGATGCTGTCAAATAGCAATTTCCTCTTCTAGTGCAAAGATATTTCATTTGCTTGATAGAATCGAGATCCGCTTTAGTGAGATTTACTACGATCGTTACACCGTTCGCACTGGCTGTCGATCCACCTGTCAGAGTCACTTTCTCTATCGCGTTCTCGAACAACGTCTGCAGAGTGATTGCACTAGCGTTCAAACTTGCAGCGTCGACCACCTCAGAGAACTCCAAAGTCAACGTATGATCTATTAAATTGAACTCGACAAAAGAAGTGATGGTGGGGCCTGCCATGTCAGATGTATAAGACGACACTTGCGTTCCATTCGACAGAGATCTCGGGTTGATTGAGAGAGCAAACATGTCCTTTGCAAAAGCAGACGTAAAAGAGACGTAGCAGTCTGCAATGCTCGAGCAGAGAGCAATTTTCTTTATTTCAGCTGCATCAGTAGAGTCCAAACCAACCGTTACGATACTTGCACTAGTGCCACTATAAACAGTGTTCTTAAGGGTATAAGTAACACTCGGATTGGCTTTAGCATCTTGGAATGTCAAAGCGGTGAAATCCAGAGTGCTGCCATTCACGGTCTCATCAAATGTGAGTAGAAGTTCATCGACGCCAAGATTCAGTGTGAAATTTTTCAAATTCGGTCTGCTCGTGTCATCAACAAAATTCGTAACTTGCAGAGCATCTGCAGAGACGATACGCTCGACAACATTTCCCGCAATGTCCTGGATAGCATCAACAGTAAGCGACAAATATGTATTCGATTTACCGGTTCCAAGATCAGTGGTAGTCTTGATAGAATCGACGTCTGCTGTCAACAAAGAGAAAACGAGTGTCGTGCCGTCGGCAGTTTCCGCATTCCCGCCGGTCAGCTTCACTTTGGATTTCGGACTTTTGTCTGCTTCGTTTTGAATAGTTATCTCTGATGCATCAAGTGACGAAGCGACAATGGTCTCTGAAAACGTAAGCGTCACTTTGGCCGTGTTAAGGTTGAAATCAAACTGAGTCACTCTGGGAGAAGCCACATCTTCTTCGAAGATCGTTGCCTTCTGTCCAGAGCTCGTTGGAATAGTTTCTCCGACATTCTCAGCAATGTCAGTGATAAAATTGTCTCCCAGAGCAATGTATGTAGAGTCCTTGTCTTTCGCCACTGCCGAGATGCGCTTAAGTTCATTGAGGTCGTCATCCGATAACTGAACTAGCACCTGAGCTGGCAGGCCAGCGACAGCGCTTGCTGAAGAAGAAGATTTGACATTGAAAGAGGAACCTCCAGTAGCTTTTTCCTGCAATGTAATTTTCGCAACGTCTACAGATGACAACGCCACTGCCTCATTAAAAGTCAATGTCAGTGTACCCTCGTTCATATCCAACGTAAAATTAGTTAACTTCGGTTTTGTAAGGTCTGCAGTGTAGGTCTCCGCCTGAAAGTTCGTCTTTGCTTGAATCGCCAACCCAACCATATCCTCGACAAGTAGACTAGAAATATTCATAAAAGTCGTCTCTTTGCTGATGGCAAGTCCGGGCTTGGTCCTCAATGAAGCCAAATCAGCCGCGGTTACTTCAAACACAAGAGTCGCCAATGATGGTCGAGTCACTTTGGTCGCGGACGAGAGGGTAAGTATGGAATTGTTGGACGACACGCCCATTCCTGATATCAATGTGATGGTAGATGGATCTGCTGTACTTACGTCGGCAGTCTCTGAAAATGTCATCACAACTTCTAAAGGAATCGTTCCGTCCACCATCCGAAGAGAGTACGATACCAATAAAGGTGGAGTAGTGTCTTCTACAAATGGATCGGCCTGGATCGGGCTCGCCGTCTTCCCAATATCGACATCAGCCATATCCTTAACAGCCCCTGCAGCTAGAGAAACAAACGATGTGGCTTGGTCTACTGCAAGATTAGTTACGCTCTTTAAATAGTTCAAGTCGGCCGAACCAAGAGTGACAGTCAGTACGTCACTGTTCTCAACAGAAACATCGCCACCAACAAATGTGCGAGACTGCGTCGCAGCCGTCTGACGATTCTGCACGGTTATGGCGGACACGTTGAGTGTGCTCACTTTCATCGTTTCCGAGAAGGACAGCGTCAACGTACTATTATTGATGTCTAATTCCACAGAGTTAAACACGGGAGGAACAGAATCGGCCGTGAATACCATAACTGCCTTCGCAGAATTAGCTGCAATTGCTTCGACGCTGTTTCCAGACATGTCTGATGCAGCACTCGATGTCATTGAAAGGTATGTTAAATGTCTGGCGGATGCCAAGTCGGTCAACTTCTTGATCTCATTCAAATCAGCTGTAGACAATTCCAGCGTCACCGACACTCCATTCGTCAACGGATTGACCGTCCCAGAAGTCAACTGATACGAACGCGTAGAAGAAACGTCGCTGTTGTGAAACGTCATATGACGAGCGACGACAGACGACGCATTCACAGCCTCGGAAAAGCGCAAAATCAGCTCCCCAGTACCAACGTCCAGATCAAACGACTGCAACGACGGCGGCGTCGTATCAGGAGTATACCCAGCAGGATCAACGGCGATTGCCGATGTCGCACCGATCGCTGTGATGGGAACAGAGGCGAGATCGGAAATAGCACCATTTTCAAACCTGATGTAAGTATCCGCCGACGAACTTGCCAAATTTTCAGTAGCCTTAATAGCATTCAGATCCGTTTCAGATATTGTGATCGTGATTACATTAACGTTCTCGGTCGATGCAGTTCCGCCAGTGAGTTTCACCTCCGCCGTTGTGACCGCCTTTTCGCCCAGAAGACGAAATTTCGTCAAATCGATCGACGAAGCATTGACCGCCTCCGAAAATGTTAAAACGAGCTTGCGGTCATTCATGTCGATTGTGAAACGATCGAGCGTCGGAGGAGCGGTGTCAACGGTAAAATTCGATGCCTTTTCGGCAGACGTACTGCCAACGTCATTGACGTCATTATTGTTCATGTCTGTCACCAAGCTGCTCGGGAAGGACAAATACGTGTTATCAATGGACGTACCAAGAGACCCTTTCTGTTTTATAGAATCGAGGTCGGCCGATGACAATGTCAATGTCACCTTTGATGAACCGCCGGATTCTGCGACGGTACCGCCCGTCAGTCTCACGGAGGTTGCAATCGAGCCTTTTGCGTTCTGCAAAGTAATCAAAGACGAGTCGAATTTCGTTGTATCAACAACCTCGTCGAAAGTGAGTATCAACTTATCCGTGACCAAATCAAAGCTGAAGGATGAAAGAGTTGGGGGTTTCTCATCTTCCATAAACTTGGCAGCCTGTTTTCCTTTTGTACCCACGATAGCTATGACGTTCACATCAGCTACATCAGTAGCTAAATCGGCAGTGAACGACAAGTACGTAGTAGACAAATTAGCGGCTAGACCACGACGACTCTTAATGTTATCCAAATCAGTCACACTCAAATCGACTTGAAATTGGTACTGATTCGCACTCGTCTTCGACGACGCAGCTGTCAGCGAATGCTTGCTGGCTATATCGGAGCCGGCGGCGTCACTCTGCAGCGTCATCTTTGTTTCATCAAAGCTGCTAGCCCGGATGACATCGTCAAAAGACAGAGAAATGATACCCTTGTTCATGTCGAGCTCATAGCTTATCAGTGTGGGACTCAACGTATCCACTGTGTATCCTCCCACCGCCACCTGTTCAGGAGACGTCCTGGCAACAGCTGATACGGGATTTCCTGCAGTATCCTTGATCGCAGTAGATTCGAGAGAGATAAACGACGTGGCACGGTCGACTGCCAGCCTTTCGTTCAGCTTGATGCTTCGGACGTCCTCGAGATCCAAACTGACGACGATCACTTTCTTGCTCGTGCCCGACTTGTAGCTCGTACTCTTCGCAGCCGTCAACGATACACTCTCACCGCCTGTGCTATTCCCACTCAACGTCACACTCGTCGCCTGAAATGTTTCCTTGTCGACGGGTTCGCTAAAACTCAACTCCAACGTTTCCGTAGTCATGTCCAAGACCACGAAAGATGTCAAGGTAGGAGGCGTCAAGTCTTTGTAGTAGACAGCAGCTCGTTGAGCAGTCGTACCGTTCACCAATGCCACCACCGGATTGGGTGTATTCAGTCTCATATCAGCTATCAATTTGTTGGTAAAGGTAATGTACGACGTGTCCATGTTCGTTAAAAGATCTTCGTTCTCTTGCAAGGCGACTATGTCAGTCGCGCTCATTCTAAATCGCACGATGGTTGATGGGTCTGAAGTCAATCTCTGCGCACTAGTGAGAGGATAGGACGTCGTCGCTGTTAATGCGTTCTGAAATGTTATGGCCGTGACGTCGAAAGAAGTCGGTTGCACCGTCTCATCAAACGTTAAATTGACTGTACCGAAGTTCATATCAAGACTAAAAGACGACAACTCTGGATTTGTAATATCATCAGTAAACAAGGAGGGTCGCTCTACGTTCCTCGTGACGTCGCTCGAGACAACAGCCTGCGCTCTATTATCTGCAATGTCTTTAATAAAATCAGTAGTAAAGCGGATGAAGCACTCAACGCGTTTGCCGCAAAGGCCAGCTTTTCCTTTGATATTGTCGAGGTCACTTGGCGTCAGCTTCAGCACTAGAATGTCACCATTGCTACTATCAGTACTTCCACCGGTCAGTTTATACGTCTCCGAAACATCTATTCCACCCGAGTAGTCTTGTAATGTCAACTGAGTAGCATTCAAGGTTGAGGTCTTGACGGCCTCGTCAAAACTGAGAGTCAGAGTGCCTTCATCCAGATCCATCGCTGTAACATTGCTCAGTTTAGGCCCGGATGTGTCGTCGACGTAAACGGACACTTGCATTGCAGATCCGTCGGACACGGCCTTAACAAGTTGACCGGCCATGTCCTTGACAGCCGTGCTCGTCAATCGAATATGACAGTCTGCTTTCTTCGAGCAAACGGCCGCTGTCTTTATGCGATTCAGATCACCATTGTTGAACTTGATCTCCAAACTCGTACCGCTCTTCGACGGCCGCGTGCCTGATATCAACGCAACACTAGCAAACTGTCTCGTCTTGTTGTCCTGTAACGTAATCTGGTCAAATACAACAGATGTGGCATCAACTGCCTCGTTGAATTTCATAGTCATATTCCCAGCGTCCATATCGATATCAAACGATTCCAACTCGGGTGGCGTCACATCAGATGTGTACTTACTGACTTGCTTTGGCGCCTGATCAGTATTGGCGTGTCCAGACGAATCTTTCACTGCTCCGGCTCCGACCACTAAGTACGTGTCGTTGACAGTAGTTGCCAATGGCAAAACCTTTATTGAATTCAAGTCTTGTTGAGACAGCTTAATTGTCACTCGATTAAGAGATGCAGTCGGGCTACCAGAAGTAAGAACGACTTCGACGTCTCCTGCTTGGTTCTGTAGCGTCAATTTGTCGACAGAAAACGTCTGGACATCGACAGTTTCCGAGAAGAGAATAACAAGTTGTTCCGCATTCATGTCCAATTCGAACGACGACAAAACGGGCGAGGCGACGTCGGGCTGGAACGACTTCACTTGAATCCCGCTGTTTCGATCAACAATTTGGGCGGGGTTATTCAAAACGTCGTTTCCGACTGCTGAGCGAAGAGACACAAAAGTATCGTTCAAACCCGTCGCCAACGTCCCCTTTGCTTTAACGTTGTCGAGATCTAATGGACCGATGTTTACCGTCACAACGGCCGTGTTCGGAGACGTGGGTGCGGTACTACTCTTCGTCAGCGAGAATTCGTCCGTCGGATTGGACTCGGTGTTCTGAATAGTAATTTTTGTTACATCAAAGCTCGTCATGTCCAGAGGCTCGGTGAAACTCAGTACCAACGTCTGCGCGGCGAGGTCTAACTCAGTGGACAAAAGCTTGGGTCCAATTGTATCAGGAATGTAACCGCTTGCAGCAAGAGCTTCAGTAAGCCCGACGATTTCATTGCCCGCCATGTCCTTAACGGCGCCAAACGTCAGGTTAAGGAACGTTTCCAGCTGGCTAGTCCCAAGAACAGACTTCACCTTTAGACTATTGATCACCGCTGGCGCAAAAGTTACGGTCAGAACTTTGTCTGAGTCGGAAATGGAACTACCAGTAAGAGTTAAAGTTTCTGTAGCACTTTCTTGTGTGTCCTGCAGTATTAGTTGATCTAACTTGACTGACGACGAGTCGATGACTTCGTCGAAACTGATCACCAAAATCTCACCTGCAATGTCCAGATCAAACGACAATAACTTTGGTTCTGTCTTATCCGGGATATAGACATTCGCCTTCTTTGCTTCTCCGCTGGGAACAGCCTCTATCTTGTTTCCTGACGTGTCAGTAACGGCGGCATCCGAAAAACTAATATAAGTATCATCTTGCTTTGTTGCCACGTTTACCAACTTCATGATTTCCGTCAAGTCGTCGCCGTCGAGACTCACAGTTAGAGACTTACCGTTGGCTGAAGGGGCAGTCGTCTTCACCAAAGTAAACGACTGCGTAGCATTGACACTGTCTTGAAATGTGATGTCACTAGGAACCAGACTCGACGCTCTCATGGCTTCGGAAAACACCAAAGTAAAGTTTCCCTCGTTCAAATCAAAGTCGAACGACACCAAGCTCGGAGGATCGCTATCGGGCACGAACAAAGATGCGACGATGCCCTCTGACCTCTTGCGTGTCTCAGCTGAGTTTCCAGTAATGTCCTGAACCAAAGAGCTTTCGTGTGAAAGATATGTGGTTGTAAGTCCGGATGCTAATCCCTCGATTGCCTTGATCTCGTCCAAGTCGGACGGTATTAACTCGATCTGGACAGTCGTTTCTGTAAGACGAGCAGCAGTGCCATTGACAAGCAGATATTCCTTCAAAGAGTCACTCGAGTTTTTCACAGCTTGAAACCGTATTGCTGTTGGAGTAATCCCAGTCTTCTTCACGGTTTCATCAAACGTAATAACTAATTTTCCAGTGTTTAGATCGAACGAAAAACTTGTGATTGACGGTCCCGTGCTGTCGGTAGTAAATGTACGTACCTGCTTGGCGCTACCGTCGACAACTCCTGGTGAGAGACCATTTCCGGCCAAATCCTTGATGCTGTCCTTATCGATAGTTAAGTATGTGGTAGCATTACTCGTTGCAACTGCTCGTCGTTCGTTCAATGCGTTCAAATCGTCTTCAGTTAACTTAATCGTAATACTCTTACCATCACTTGATCGAGTAAAAGTACCGCCGGTAAGAGTCAAAGACGTTGTATTGATGGTAGTGACCGTGGATGCGTCTTGCAGCCGGATATTTGACGTCAACAAACTGTCTGTATCCACCGTGTCCGTAAAAAACAAGATCAGCTCTCCACTGTTGAGATCCAGATCAAATTCATCCAACGCCGGAGGAGTCGTATCCGCCTCGAATTTCTCCGCCTGTAGAGCTTTGCCGTCAGTAATGGCAAGCACGTCAACGCCGTCGGTGTCGTCGATCGTCGACGCCCTCATAGTAATCCAAGCGGTAGCCCTGCTTGATACCAATCCGGGTTTACTCTTCATATTGAAGACATCCGTAGCAGCGATGTCGATGAGTACGGTATAACCGTCTTGCGACTTTGTCGTCGAGTCTTTCGATAATGATTGAGATACGGTACCACTCATACCGTTCTGAATGACAATACCACTGGCATCCACATCACTGACACTCATGACATCATCAAACGTCATATTCAACACGGCGGCATTCATATCAAGCGTAAACGACACCAATCTCGGCACGGTCGAATCACCCTTAAACGTGGCAGCTCGTGTGGCAACTAAGGCTTCCATTTCGTTCCCAGCCATATCCTCAATAGCGCTGGCGCCAATTTCTAAGTATGTGTTCGCTCTAGAGGTTGCCAAAGTGCTTTCACCCTTCAAGGTTGTCACATCCGACTTCGTCAATTGAAAAATGACCGTCGTCACTCCGTCTTCAGTTGTCACTCTCGTTCCTCCCGACAATCGTCTCCGCGTGCCGTTCACGGCAGTCGACGTGAGCGTAAACTTCGTAAAGTCGGTAAGAGTGCTTGATTTCACCGGTTCGTCGAACGTCAGTTCAATGCGATCAGTGACGAAGTCGAGGACAAAAGACGACAAGGTCGGTGGAGAGGTGTCCGATATGTAATCTGTCGCTTTGAAACCGTCATTATTAGCAACAGCTTTGACCTCGTTAGCAGTGAATGCAACGTCAGTAATGGCCGATGATGTAAACGATATGAATGTGTCATTGATATTGCTCGCAAAGTCTTTCGACTTCAAACTTGTAGTGTCGTCATCGGACAGGTTTAATACAACCGACACATCATCGCTATCACCAGGATTTGTTGTTCCGCCTGTGAGTGTAAACCTCTCTGTAGAATCTGTGGATGCATCTCTCTTGCTCTGTATCGTCAGTTCCGTTGCCTTCAGCGATTGCTTGCTAACCGGTTCGTTGAATTCCATTGTGATTAGATTCAAACGCAAATCAAAAGTAAACTTTGAGATCTCTGGAGCACTAGAATCCGAAGTGAAGTTTGTGAGTATAAATCCCGGATGTGACTCCGACACTTCCGTCACATTATTGCCCGCCATGTCTTTCAACGTTTTCGACAGCAGACGAATGTAGCAATTCCCGCGTGTCGTACAAACGTGAGCGTCCTTTTTGACGGCAATTAAGTCATTAGGATTGAGAGTATATTTTATTTCAGTTCCGTCGTTACTCGTTGTTGCGCCTGCAGTTAGAGTGACCGTCGATCTGGCGGACTCGAACAGAGTCTGCAAAATTATTCCCGAAGGATCAAACGTCGATGAGTCCACTGTTTCAGTAAAACTCAGCTTCAGTTCTCCAGAGTTGAGGTCAAAAGCTAGAAACTCTTTGACTTCCGGACTCGTGTCGTCTTTCGTGAACGTTCCCACGGAAACTGCTAAACCATCGGGTTTGGCAACAATTTCTTCGCCAACGATGTCCTGAACGGCTGAACTACCGAAAGACAAGAAACAGTTCGACCTGGCAGAGCATAGAGATAGCCGCTTGATCTCGTTCAGATCTGATGCACTGAGATCAACTGTAACTGCAGCTCTGTTGCCATCTTCGGGAACGCTGTCAGATAATGTATAACTGATCGTCTTATTGACATCGTTTTGGAATGTCCATTCACCGATAGAAAGAGTGGACACGTCAATTGTTTCACTAAAGCTCAAAATCAATTGTCCACTATCAATATCTAAGTCGAAGCTGTCGAGACTGACTGGTTTTGTATCAGGAGTAAACGTACTGACTTGTTGAGCTGCGGAAGACGTAATTTCGTTGACCACATTTCCGTTCATATCCAAGATGGCACTTGATGTTAGACTCAAGTACGTTGTAGCCTTGCTAGCTGCCAACCCCACCGTGCCTTTCACTTCGTTGATATCCGCTGTCGGTAACTTAAACGTGATCGAGGTCGAAGCAGCAGAACTACTAGTACCCGACTTCAATTTGTACGATGCCGGCGCGTTAAGTCGAGCACTTTGAAAAGTGAACTGAGCTCCATCTAAGCTACTGGCATCTATAGTTTCATCAAAGGTCAAACTAAGAGTGTCGTCGTCCATGTCGAGATCAAACGATATCAAAGATGGAGATTTGCTGTCAGGCACAACTGACATCGCTTTCAAACCTGTCTTCGGCTCTACATCGTTTCCAGCAATGTCTTTTATTCCTCCAGTTTCAACACTCACATAGGTGTTGCTAGTGTTCGTACCGAGTCCTCGCTTCTCTTTCACAAAGTTCAAGTCAGTGTCAACCAGTGTAATAATCAGAACAGTAGATGGATCGGCCACAGCGGTGCCTCCTGTCAGTTTCAACAAAGGAGTCTGCGTCTCATCCGTTGAGCTGTGGATGGTAAAGTTAGAAGCAGACATAGATAAAGAGTCGATATCCTCGCTAAATGTCAGTCTTAGCTTTCCTTCATTCAAGTCGAGAGTAAAATTATTCAGCTTCGGTTTAGTCAAATCTGCAGTGGCAGCCTTAGCTTGCAGAGCAGATGTGCTAGCAATTACGCCAATATCATTTCCTGCCGTGTCCTTCACACCGCCAGAAGACAGACTAAGGAAGGTATTTGCAATGTCCGTTCCCAAAGGTGACTTCGTCCGAATAGTGGCCAAATCCGTCGAGCTAACAGATATCTCAACGGTAGCTGCATTAGCAGTAGATGGAGTACCACCAGTTAGAGTCACTATATTAGCAGCGGACTCATTAGCAGTCCGTTGCAACGAAAACTTGCTCGCTGTAATAGAGCTTGCGTTCACGGTCTCATCAAAGGTGAGTTCCAAAATAAGCGGAGGCACTCCTCCTGTCATCTTCAACTCAAACGACATAAGCTTCGGACTAACACTGTCAGCAACATAGGAACTAGCCTGGATCGAACTACCATTAGAAATAGCAACGGCCGCTCGTCCTTCCACGTCCTCAATAACACCAGCAGCCATAAAGATGAAAGAAGTCGACACGTCTGCTAACAACTGTGTGTCTGCCTTTAAGGCGTTCAGATCTCCCTCCTCTAATGTAACGGTAATCACCTTGCCTTCAGGACTAGACGTAGTCCCACCCTTCAACCTGTACACCCGTGTGCTCGTCTTGGCGTCGGCAATAGAGATAACACTAGCGTCAAGAGTGCCAGCGTCAACTCTCTCGCTGAAAGTCAAAGAAAGCTGTCCAGCCGTCATGTTTACAGCAAAAGTAGATAGCGAGGGACCTTTCGTATCGGCGCTGAAAGCAGCAGCCTGTTTAGCCTCGGTGTCTCCCACTGCGTCTATTGCGTTTCCGGACATATCACTAACAGCAGCCGCAGTAAAAGACAAAAAGGCATTCTCGATGGAGTTAAAAAATGCCCTCCTTGCTGTGATAAAGTCGACGTCGTCGACGCCCAGCTGTATCTCAATTACGTCTGCATTGCCCGTTGTGTTCACTGTAGACGTCGAAACGAGGCTCTTGAATAACGAACCCGCTTTCGAACTGTTACTGCTACTATGCAAGGTGAATGCAGTGACGACAACACTACTCCTGTTCACTACCTCGTTAAACGTCAGAGAAAGAACACTATTAGCGAGATCGTAACTGAAGTCAACCAGATCTGGCTTATCGACGTCGACAGCAACAGCGCCTTCGACAGCGAAACCATTCTCTTGTGCTGATCCCTTGTTTCCACTCATGTCTTCAATAGTGTCAGACGATACCGCAACAAATGTATTGTCCTTTGTAGTCCCAAAGCTCGGATTTGCTCTGATGGCATTAAAGTCTGCATTGCCTAAAGTTAGCGTCAATACGTCAGAATTCGCTGTCGGTGTAGAAGTTGCAGACGTTAAAGTGCGTTTGTTTACAGGTGACGTTTTCGTGCCTTGCAAAGTCAGACCGGTAACCGCTAGAGCCGAACCACGAACGGACTCAGAGAACGTGAGAGACAAAGTTGCTTCATCCAGATCCAAAGTAAAACTACTCAACTGAGGAGATGTCGAGTCGTTGAACAGATTTGTCACTTGCCTGCCCTCGCTTAACGCCTTGATAGGATTCTGCGCGGTATCGTTCACCAAACCAGCCTTAAACGATATGAAGGTCGTCGCTACACTAACGCCCAAATTCGCATTTGCCTTGATACTATTCATGTCCTTCCCCGCCAGCTTCACGTCCAAAACGGTCAAGTCAGCATTGGCAGTAACGGTTCCTCCCGTGAGAGTCAATATGTGCGTGATAGGCAGAGACCCGGAGTTCTGAACAGTAAGAAGCATCGGATTGAACGACTCTTTACTGACTGGTTCGTTAAACGTCATTTTCAGAAGCGAAGCGTTGAGATCAAAGTCGTATTCACTCAGTACGGGCTCTTTAGCATCACCAGTGTATGTATCTACCTTTTGTCCGTTTCCGTCAGTGATGGCAATCGCGTCAAAGCCGTCGATGCCGTCGATTGTACTGGCCGTCATGGTCAAGTACGTGTCACTCTCCTGAGTCGCCAGCAATGACGTCTTTTTCAAAGCTGTCTGATCGTCAATACCGAGTCGAATGACAACTACTAACCCATCTCGAGTCGAAGTGCTAACACTGGTGGATGTGAGTGTTACCTTTTTGTTATTATCCGACGTGGCATCGTGTTGTATGGTGATCTGATCGACTGCCAAGCTGGTAACCTTCACCACATCGCCAAACGTCAATATCAAATCTCCCTCGTCCATGTCGAGACTGAATTTGCTCAGACTGGCTCCAGCAACGTCACGCGTGTAAGTCTTCACTGCAAGCCCGCTTGTACGAGCCAAACTCGCAATATCACGGAAATTCAAAAACCCAGATGCTTCGTATGTCAGGAAGGTATTGTTGGTTCCAGTAGCGATAGTCGAGTCCGACTTCAACGACACTAAAGCAGTCTCATCTAAGTTCACTGTCAGTGTCCTTACAGTACCGGAAGCCGTCGTCGTACTGCTCGAAAGACGCACTTTCGTTCCGCCACTGGCCGTCGACTGAAAAGAAAATTTCGTGAAGTTCATGCTATCGACCTTCACGGGTTCATCGAACGTCATTATCATCGTGTTTGCATTCAAATCCAACGTAAACTCCACTACAAATGGAGCCGACGAATCTGCCCTGAAGACTCGAACCTTAAGAGCCGCCGCACTGCTCACAGCGACGACAGCATTGTTCGACATGTCGCTTATCGCACTGGTTTCAACGGCAATGTAAGTGTCATCACTACTGGTGGCAATCGTGCTGGAGGATTTCAACGCTGAGGAATCAGATGTTGAAAGCGAGACTATAATGTTTGTTCCGTCGCTGGAAGTCGTCGTGCTATCCGACGTCAACTTCACTTGATTCGTCGCATCACTCGTGTTCTTCTTGCTCTGAACAGTCAATCCACTCGCTTTCAACGAGCTTGCCTTCACTGTTTCATTGAAAACAAGCGTCAGCTTGTTGCTAAACAGATTCAAGTCAAAAGCTGTGATTGTCGGCGGCGTTCCATCAGAAACAAAATTTCGAAGAACAATTTCAAACAGATTCTCGAGCGATCCGGACGGGTAAATTCCAAGATTATTTCCAGCCATATCCTTGATAAATCCAGTCTCGTCTATGGTCAAAATGCAATCGGAGTCTTTTGTGCATAACGCCGTCCTCGCTTTTATGACATCCAAATCATCTTCGTTCATTTCAAATTCCACAGTTTTACCGTTCTTACAGTAAGAAGGTTCGCATTTGCCCGTTTGAGTCAAGCGGTAGTGACCCGTTGAATCGTTGGCCAGCGTGTTGCGAGCATCACGAAACGCCAAACGAGTGAAATTAATCGAATTGACATCGACGGGTTCATTAAATACGATAGAAACTCGACCCGAATCGAGATCGAAATTGCTGAATCCAGACACATCACTGATTTTTGGCGGAACCGCGTCTTTCGTAAAGACCGAAGCGGCCACCGCAGAGCCGTCGCCCTTCTTGGCCAGAGACTCGCCAACCATATCCTGCACAGCAGATTCGTTAAACGTCAAGAAACAGTCCGTGCGAGACGTGCACAAATCGCCAAGCTTGACTTCCTCAAGATCCTCAGTACTCAGATCTATAGTGACTGTAGCGTTGTTTCCAGCTTGAGCCGTGCTGGTTGTCAATCTACTGTTTACAGTCCTCATTTGAGCGTCCTGAAACGTGAACTTACTGACATCAAGAGTTGTAACATCAACGATCTCTGAAAATTTAAGCACCAGTTTTCCTTCATTAAGATCCAACTCAAACGATGACAATTCAGGTGCCGTTTCATCTGCTTTGTAAACAGAAACCTGACGCGCAACAGTAGAGACAATCTCTCTCACTCTGTTTCCGCTCATGTCCTGCACACCATCAGCCTTCAGCACTAAGTAAGTTGTAGCCTTGCTGACAACGAGTCCCGTATTTCCTTTCACTCCGTTTGCGTCATCTGTCGACAGCTCGAGTTCTATGATCGTTCCGTCAGTGCTGGTGCTTGAACCGCCAGTGAGACTGTACGACAGGCCACCACTCGTCGCGATACTCTGCAATCCGAAACTTGCACCGTTGAGTGAACTAGCATTCACAGTCTCGTCGAATGTAAGACGCAAAATAGTCGAGTCCATATCTAGATCGAAATTAACAAGACTCGGTTCCATGGTGTCCGGCTCGACGCTGGCAGCTTGCAAGGATGTCTTTGCCAATGCCTCGTTTCCAGCAATGTCCTTGAAGAATCCAGACTCACAACTAACATACGTGTTGCTTGTAGCTGTACTCAAAGCTGTGTCCTTCTTGAGAGCGTTGAGATCACTGGAATCCAGTTTAATGATAATAACGGTATCGGGTAGTGCAGAAACACTGCCGCCGCTGAGTTTGAGAAGAGGCGCTTTTGTGCTGTTAGTCGAGCTGTGCAAAGTAATCCTCTCGGCAGTAAAGGTTGCCGTATCAATTGCCTCACTAAAAGTCAATTTCAACTCACCTCCATCTAAATCGAGAGAGACGTTTGTTAGAGTCGGCTGAACGAGATCTGCAGAAACAGTTTTCGCCTTTTCAGCGGCGGTATTAGCGATTTTGTTTACGTCCTGCGATGCCATGTCTCGCAGAGCTCCAGTGGCAATGCTCAAAAACGTGTTGTCAACGGTAGTACCCAACGGTGTCTTGATGCGAATAGCTGCCAGATCACTAGATGTAACAGTAATTTCAACGACAGCAGCATCTGTTGTCGACGGCATTCCTCCAGTGAGAGTGACGACGTCCGCCCCAGAAGCGTTTTTCTTCGATTGCAGTGAAAATTTTGTCGCATTCAAAGTGCTGGCATCGACTGTCTCATCAAAAGTCAATTCGAGAATTAGAGGAGGCTTCCCACCGTTCATCTTCAGCTCAAACGACACAAGAGATGGACTAGTCTTGTCTGACAAATAGCTTGAAGCTCCGATCGCCGAGCCATCAATGACAGCTACAGCAGGCCTTCCTTCTACGTCATTAATGAGACCAGCTGCCATTAGAATAAACGTATTCGACTGTGACGTAGCCAATTCTGTATTCTTTTTCAATTCGTTTAGATCGACGTCCGTCAGCTGGATGATAATCTCCCTGCCTTCGCCACTCGACGTGGTCCCTCCCGTCAGCCTATACGCATGCGAACTGGTCGCAGCATCAACGATAGAAATAACTGACGCGTTGAGACTAGACGGATCCACTCTCTCACTAAAGGTGACCATTAATTCTTTCGTATTCATAACCAGAGAAAATTTCGTCACCGACGGTCCCTTCGTATCGTCAAGGAATGATGCCGCTTTCTTACCGGATGTCCCAATAATTGCAGCAATATTGTTTCCAGACATATCTGAAACTGCGTTGGCAGAGATCGATAAGTATGTACTGTCCAATCCGTTGATGAAATTCTTGGTCGACGTGATCGCATCCACTTCTGCCGTCCCCAGCTGGATGAGTATAATGTGGCTGTTAACTGTCGTTGTCACGGTGGAAGATGAAGTCAAGGTTTCCTTAACCGCGCCTGCTTCAGAATTATTTTCTCGACTCTGAAGGGTGAAAGACGTTACGACGAGACTGCTCTTGTTGACGACCTCAGTGAACGTCAGAGTCAAGATATTATCCGCAAGATTATAACTGAAATCTTTAAGAGCCGGATTTGTGACGTCCGCCTCGAGTGTACCTTCCACGGATAAATCACCTTCCTGCGCAGTTCCCTTATTTCCACTCACGTCTTCGATTGCACCCGCCACAACAGCCAAAATCGTGTTGCTGTCAGTCGTACCAAGATTTTCATTGGCCCTAATAGCGTTGAAGTCTGCGTCACCGACAGTTACCTCGACGACATTGGATACAGCGGACGGAACAGTCGACGACGACGACAATCCGCGCATGTTTGAGGGTGATACCTTCTCGTCTTGCAGAGTGAAACTAGTGATGACCACCGAAGATCCCTTAATTCTCTCCGAGAACGTCAAAAACAATTTTGAGCTGTTCAGATCGAGACGGAATGAATTCAATTTAGGAGCGGTCAACTCGGCAGTATAACTGCCTACGGCCATTCCATCAGTGACTGCCTCGATTGCATTCTTCGCAGTGTCATTGACCAGGCCTGCCTTAAACGTCAAGAACGTAGTCGCGGCACTGACAGCAAGGTTGCTATTATCAATGATAGCATTGAGATCGGTCTCAGCAAGTTTCAAATCTATAACGGTCAAATCAGTATTAGAGGTAATTGTCCCTCCTCCTGAAAGTACCCTGATGTCAGACCCGGGTGCTGATGATGATCTCTGGATAGTCAAACGCTGTTGATCAAACGAGTTCTGATCGACAGGTTCACTAAACGTCAGTCGAAGAAGAGAAGAGTCCAAATCCAAATCATAGCTGTTAAGAACCGGATTTTTCATGTCAGGTGTATATGAGTCGACTTGTTGACCTCTGCCGTCCGTCAAAGCTTTCACGTCAAGGCCGTCGATGCCATCTACTGCGCTAGCAGTGATGGTAATGTATGTATCGGTTTTTCCCGTCGCTAAGCCGGACGTTTTCTTCAAGGAATTCTGGTCAGTTGAATTCAAGTCAATGGCGACCTGTAAACCGTTACTTTTCGTCGTAGTCACACTGTCAGTGGTCAGTGTAACCTTCTTATCCGAAGTCGAAGTCGCGGCGTGCTGCACTGTGATGTGATCGACCTGAACAGTGCTTATATCCACAATATCAGTAAACGTCAGTACCAGTTCCCCTTCGTCCAAATCAAGACTAAACTTGCTCAACTCTGGACCGCTCGAATCAACTGTAAACGTCTTGACTGCTTTCCCGGGAGTGAGAAAAGAGCCCGCAACGTTTAAAAAGCTTCTAAACGCGTCTGCGCCATGAGTCAAGAAAGTATCAGATGCCCCAGTAGCAATACTGGTATTAGTCTTGATGGTCAACAAAATGGATTCCGGAAGATCAATGGGAAGTTCCCGGACATTACCAGTCGCAGTTGTCGTGCTGCCTGTAAGCTTCAAAGTCACTCCTCCAGTACTCGTTGACTGAAGAGTAAACTTGCTGTAATCTACACTGCTAACTTGGATGGGCTCGTTGAACGTCACAATCAACTTGCTCGAGTCTAAATCAAGACTGAATTCATCCACACCAGGGGCCGATCGGTCTACTTTTAGAGTATCCACTTGCAGAGCGTCCGTGTTCGAAATGAGTTGAGCTCCATTATCCGACAAGTCCTTGATCGTACTCTGTCCCACGACAATAAAAGTATCAGCCTTTGCTGTAGCTACTGTAGTCGAACTCTTCAATTTCTCTGCATCAGTAGTAGATAAGTCGACGACGACAGTTCTGCCGTCGACAGAAGCCGTCGTGCTCTGTGCAGATAAAGCAACCTGTAAGTTGGTATTACTGGTGTTCTTGACTCCTTGAATAATCAAACCAGTCGCTTTGAACGAGCTGGCACTCACTGCCTCATCGAATACCAGAGTCATAATATCACGACTTAGATCCAGATCAAAGCTGGTCAAGAGAGGTCCAGTAGCATCATTCACAAGCTGATACAGCACGGTCTCTTGAATGTCGGCAACAGTACCGGATGGATATGAAGGCAACGAGTTGCCCGCAATGTCTGTAACAAAACCAGATTCTTCAAATGTAATGACACAATCCGAGTCCTTCGTGCACAACTTCGTCATCTCTTTGATGTTAGTCAGATCATCTACGTGCAGCTCTATAACCAGCAAACGCTCGTTCTTACAGACAGTAGGATCACAAGTGCCACTCTTTGTCAGCGCATAGTAACCGTCCGTACTGCTCTGAGGAGTCAACTTGGCGTCGCGCAACGACACCTTGGTGAAGTTGACAGAGCTGGCATCAACAGGTTCAGTGAAAGATATCGACATGCGTCCTGTATCGAGATCAAACTCAGAAAATCCTCTAGCGTCGTTTAGAGCAGGTGCAGTCTCGTCAGCTATGAATGTTTGGACTTGACGAGCTGAGCTGTCATCAATGGACTGACCGACCATATCTTTAACTGCATCATTTTCAAACGACAGGTAACAGTCGGACTCGCTGGAACACAAAGACCCGGTCTTGACCGCATCCAGATCAATCGTGCTGAGCTCAACGGTGACTACAGCCTTGTTCCCATCCTGAGCTTTGCTGTTTGTCAACGTTACGGACACAGCCTTCGGCGAGGCATCTTGCAATGATAGTTTAGTGACCGTCAACGTCGCCACGTCCACCGTTTCGTCAAAGCTCAGTACCAGCTCTCCCGTATTCATGTCTAGATCAAAGTTATCCAGCACAGGCTTCTTAGCATCAGGAGTGTAACTTGACACAGCTTTGGCAGCCGACACCGTCACCTCGGTTATCTTATTGTTGTTTGTGTCCAATATGGCATCTGGCTGCACCACCAAATAGGTAGTCGTGCTATTAGTAGCCAATCCTGACTTGCTCTTGATCTCATTGATATCAACAGTGGTCACTTCAAATTCTATAACGGTTCCGTCATTGCTAGTACTCGTACCTCCCGTTAAAGAGTATGACTCTGTCGAATCAGCCATCTTATTCTGGAAGATAAATCGTTCACCTTTCAAAGTGTTAGCAGCCATTGTCTCATCAAACGTTAACTTCAGTGTTCTAGAGTCCAAGTCAAAGTCATATGACAACAGAGTTGGGCGTTTCTTGTCCTTGACAAACGCACCAGTTCGAAGACCCGTGCGAGCTTGTACGTCGTTTCCAGCCGCGTCCTTGATTGCTCCGAGATCGATGGTGAGGAAAGTGGTGTTGACGTCTACAGCCAGAGCAGCGTCCTTTTTCAAGACATTTAGATCGCTAGGCGTTATTGTAACCACGGCAACTGTATCTGGACTGGCCACTGCAGATCCTCCGGTTAGTACTAACAGGGGTAATTGGGTCTCATCACTCGAACTGTGAATAGTTACCTTTGATGGAGAGAAAGACGTTGCATTGATGTTGTCATCAAACGTCAATTTTAGTTCACTGGAGTCTAAATCAAGACTGAAGTTGGTAAGTTTAGGTTTAACAAGATCAGCAGTCACTGCATTGGCTCTCTGTCCTCCAGTGTTTAGAATAGCATCAACATCCTGTCCTGCTAAGTCGTCCACAGCTGCAAAGTTTAAGCTCAAAAACGTGTTATCCGTAGAAGTCCCCAACGGAGACCTGGTCCGAACGGTTGCTAGATCCTGATCAGTCACCGTAATTTGGACGTTCACTCCGTCGACTGTTGAAGTAATTCCGCCAGATAATGGAACCAAGTCGGAACCAGAAGCACTTCCACTAACTTGTAGAGTAAACGACGTAGGCGACAGAGTTGAAGCGTTGACTGGCTCATTAAACGTGAGGTCAATAATCAGAGGTGGAATTCCTCCCGTCATGGTCAAATCAAATGAGGCCAGCTTCGGTCCAGTCATATCGGGAGTAAACAATGTCACTTGCATGGCACTAGACGACGCACTTCGAATTACGTAGTTGCCACTTGTGTCCTGAATGGCATCAGCAGTAAATGCTAAGTAAGATGTTGCTTTACTAACGGCCAGTCCTGTCTTCAGTTTAATTTGGTTGGCATCAGTAGCAGAAAGGGTAAAATCAATAACCCTTCCGTCCATGCTCGTGCTCGATCCACCAGTTAACTTATACGAATCAGTCCCACCAGAAGCTGCATTTTGAAACGTAAAATGTTGTCCTTTTAGAGAACTGGCCTCAACAGTTTCCGTAAACGTCATAGCCAAAGTCAAAGTATCTGAATTCATGTCCAGGTCAAATGAAACAAGACTGGGGCTTGTAGTATCAGACACCACAGTAGACGCCATCAAAGATGACTTTCCTTTGACTTCATTTCCTGCAACATCCGTCATTGCCCCTGCAACAACAGTGATGTATGTAGTACCAACATCGACTGCCAAACCCTTCTCCTTCTTCAAAGCGTTCAAGTCGTTAGGAGTTAGAGTAACAACTGATACAGTTTTTGGACTTGCAATTGCTGTGCCTCCTGTTAATTTCAACAATGGAGCGTTTGTTGAATTAGTCGAGCTGTGGATCGTGATTTTCGCCGCATCTAATACCGAAGCATCAATATTTTCGTCAAAAGTCATTTTCAGTTGCCCGGAATTTAAATCCAAAGAAAATTCACTCAACGATGGCTGTACAAGATCAGCCGTCACAGCCTTAGCTTTCTGCGCTTCTGTGTTGTCAATTGGTTGGACATTGTTGCCCGCCATGTCGTCAACAGCTCCAGATTCAATACTCAAAAACGTGTTGTCCACGTTTGTGCCCAATGGTGTCTTGCTTCGAATGGTTGCCAAAACAGACGACGTAATGTTGAGCTGAACGATAGTCGAATCCGTATCCGAAGGTGTTCCTCCAGTCAACACGACGAGGTCGCTAACAGATGCATTCTTCTTTAACTGCAATGTAAACTGAGCTCCGTTCAAAGTCGCTGCATCAACAGTCTCGTCAAAGGTCAACTCGAGTATCAGAGGAGGAATACCACTATTCATCTTCAACACAAAAGACTCCAACATCGGACTCGTCATATCAGGCGTATATTCGGTGACACCAATAGCAAATCCGTCAGCAATGGCCTGAGCTGACCTGCCCTCGACGTCTCTGACGACATCAGTGGCCATCCTCAAATACGTATTGCTACCTGATGTTGCTAAAGCAGCGTTGCTTTTTACGGCGTTCAAGTCTGCTGTAATAAGGCTGATGGATACTTTTTTACCTTCCGGGCTGACAGTCGAACCGCCAGTCAACTGGTATACCTGCGTGCTAGTTTTTGCATCGACAATTGATAGAACTTTGGCGTTAAGTGACGAAGCGTTCACTCTTTCATCAAATGTTAAATTCAAAAGACCAGTATTCATGTCCAAGTTGAACGAGGTCACAGTCGGACCCTTAGTGTCGCCAATGAAAGTGGCTGCTGGCTGTGCATTACTGCCTTCAACAGCGTCAATCTGGTTACCGGACATATCAGACACAGCTGAAGCAGTCATAGACAAGAAAGTGTCATCTAATGTATTGATAAAGTTCTTTCTAGACGTAATAAAGTCCCTGTCTTCAGAACCCAACTGTATAACAATGACGTCACTGTTCGCTGTTGTGTTTACAGAGGATGTGCTGATCAGAGTGCGAGAGACAGCTGTTTGAGAGCTGTTTTTCTTGCTCTGCAAAGTAAATGAAGTGACCACAACACTACTCCTGTTTATAACCTCATCAAAAGTTAATATAATCCGGTTTTCTGATAAGTCGTAAGTGAACTCACTCAAAGACGGCTTAGAAAGATCAGAAGCTACTGTGCCTTCTACACTCAACAGGTCCTCTTGAGAGTCTCCTTTGTTACCACTTTCATCCTCGACAGCACCTGCTTGCACTGCAACAAAACTGTTGTCCTTATTTGTCCCAAACTTAGTATTAGCTCTAATAGCATTAAAGTCCGCTTTCCCCAGTTGCAATGACAAAGCTCTGGCATTTGTTGTCGGTGCAGACGTGCCTGTCGTTAGAACCCTCTTATTCAAAGGAGACGACTTCTGGTCCTGCACGGTAAAACCGGTCACTACCAAAGATCGGCCCTTCACTCTCTCTGAGAAACTCAAAGTCAGATTCTGGGCATCCAAGTCAAGAGAAAATGAAACTAGTCTAGGAGGTGTTGTGTCCGGAGTAAACGTATTCACTATTTCTCCCGTTTCCTTTACCTCAATTGAATTGTTGGCGGTATCTCTCACTAACGACTCCTTAAATGTCAAATAAGTAGTCAATTTACTGACGGCCAGGTTCGATTTCGAAGTCAAAGCATCGATGTCAGCATCAATCAACGTCACGTCTACGACAGTAAGGTCCGCGTTGATTACTACAGTACCACCAGTAACTGTCCGCAAATCATCACCAGGATGCAGAGCTCCCTTTTGTATCGTCAGAAGCTTCGGATCGAAAGTATTGACGTCGACGGGTTCATCAAACGTTAGCTTCAACACAGCAGCGTTGAAGTCAAAATCAAAGCTAGAGAGATCCGGACTGGTGCTGTCCGCGATGTATACATCCACCTGTTGAGCACTCCCGTCCGTCACAGCTACAACATCAAAACCATCGACGCCGTCAATAGTGCTAGCCGTCATGGTAAGATAGGTATCCGACTTTTTAGATGCCAAACCAGATATCCTTTTGAGAGCATTAACGTCGCTTGTGTCCAAATCAACGACAATCTTCAAACCGTTCTTCGCCGTACTAGCATCACTTTGTGTCGACAGAGTAACGCTCTTGTCAGTAGCGGCAGTACTGTCATGTTGAATAGTGATTTGATCAATTTTCAAACTGTCGACCATTACCACATCGCTAAACGTCAATATCAATTGGCTTTTGTCCATATCCAGACTATACTTGACAAGACTCGGTCCAGTTGAGTCTGCAGTATACGTAGTCACCTCCTGACCATCTGTCAACGCAGTACTGGCCACGCGGCGGAAATTCTCAAACGATCCCGCATCAAATGCAAGAAAAGTGTTGGATTTTTTAGTCGCAATGTTTGCGTCCGACTTCAGTGAAACAATGGCGTCCTCCGGAAGATCAACAACTATGCGCCTCTGTGTACCGGACGCAGCAGTCGTGCTCGCGGTTAATCTAACAGAAACGGTGCCGTTGCTGTCAGACCGAAGAAGAAATCCGCTGTACTTGAGACTGTCGACTGTGACTGGTTCATCAAAAGTCAATGTCAGTTGATTGGTGTTCAAATCGAGTGCAAACGTAGATACGACAGGCGCCGATGTGTCTTCTTTAAATGTCCGCACCTTCTTGGCAGCAGTGCTGAGAATAACTTCGACGCCATTTCCTGACATGTCATTGATAGCACTGGAATCAACAACGATGTAAGTATCGTCCGCTGTGGTAGCCACGGTTGTTGATGCCTTGAGCTTTTCTCCGTCATCCGCTCCAATTTTCACAATAACTGTTGTTCCATCCAATGACGACGTCACACTATCTGTCGAAAGAGATTCTTGCAATGTTGAGTCAGTCGTATTCTTCTTGCCTTGGATGGTTAAACCACTTGCCTTGAACGACGTCATTCGAACGGTCTCGTCAAACAAGAGAGTTAAAGTGTTCGTCGACAAATCCAAATCAAACTCAAGCAAGTTGGGAGACGTCACATCTTTGAAAAAGTCGCGAAGTAGTACCTCCAAAACTATTGTTGCCCCTCCTGACGGATATTTGTCTAAATCATTTCTTGCCATGTCCTTGATGAAACCTGTTTCCTCTATCGTCAGAATGCAGTCTGAGTCCTTAGTGCATAAACCTGTTTTTGCCTTGATGCTGTTGAGATCGTCCGCGTCAATTTCGAACACCAAGTCTCTGCCATTCTTGCAGACTGATGAATCACACGTTCCCGCCTTCGTCAGCTGGTAGTATCCATTTGTGTCAGTCTTGTTAGTTGCTCGAGCCTCCCGAAATGCGATCTTAGTATACACTAGTGTACTCGTGTCAACAGGTTCCGAAAATGTGATTGTGATTTCACCAGAATCCAAATCAAACTTACTAAATCCAACTGGAGTACTGATCTTTGGACTCGTTCCATCTGGAGTAAATGTAGAAACCTTCTGTGCTGACCCATCGGGTATGCCAACAATAGACTGACCGACAGTGTCTTTCACAGCACCAGTACCAAACGAGAGGAAACAATCAGTAACACTAGTACACATCGATGAGACCTTGATGTTGTCTAAATCAGACTCGCTTAAGTCTACAATGACCACAGCGCCGTTTGATGACGAAGTTGTACTGTCATTCAATGTGCGACTAACAGTTCCTGTCGTTGCATCTTGCAAAGTCAAACTAGACATAGTCAACGTTGCTATGTCGACGGGCTCGTCAAAACTGAGAACCAATTGTTCAACATCCATGTCAACCTCAAAGCTGGCAACCGTGGGAGGTGACTCATCACTCGTAAAAGACCTCACTTTCTCAGCAGACGACGAAAAAATTTCTTTCACCTTATTGCCACTAAAATCGAGAATAGCATTGCTGGTGAGAACCAAGAACGTTGTGTCGTTGCTCACAGCAAGTCCTGACTTCAGTTTGATTTCGTTCACGTCTGTTGTCGGTATCACAAAATCGATAGAGAGCCCATCATCACTCGTGCTAGTACCGCTGGTGATTTTGTACGATACAGTAGCACCAGACTTAGCGTTTTGCAATGTCAACTCCTCACCCTTCAGTGTGCTGGCATCCATGCTCTCATTAAAATTCAGCGTCAAAGTATTCGTGTTCATGTCTAAATCAAACGACAGAAGAGTCGGCGGTTTCTGATCAACAATGACGCTCTTGGCCTTTAGAGAGCTCTTGGCTTCTGCTTCATTCCCGGCAATATCTTTAATCACGGCACTGTCTACGGTAATGTAAGTGTTATTGATGTTTGTTCCAAACTCGATCTCTTTCTGCAGAACGCTCACGTCACCAGACGTCAGTGTTACAATTGCAACGTCAGCTGGATTAGCAATAGTGGGGCCTCCTGTCAACTTGAGGAACGGTTTCACTGTGGAATCAGAATCGCTGTGTAGAGTGACCTTGCTGAACAGAAACGTACCAACATCGATGTTTTCATTGAACGACAGTCTCAGTTGGCCCTCGTTCATATCCAAAGTAAAGCTCGACAACGTGGGCTTTCCCAAATCCGCAGTGCCGGCTTTGGCTAGATGCGCATCTGTACTAGAAATAACATTGACATCAAACCCGACCACATCAGTCACTGCACCCGACGCTATGCTCAAGTATGTACTCTCAAAGTCTGTACCAAGAGGTGGTTTGCTTCGTATAGCCGCGAGATCAGCAGGAGTCATGGTAATCTCGACAGTTACTCCACTGATAATCGACGGTGTTCCACCAGTCAACGTGAAAAGATCGGTACCAGAAGCATTCCTAGTTGGCTGCAACGTGAATTTAGCAGCGGACAAGCTGCTGGCGTCGACGGGTTCATTAAACGTCAGTTCAAGTATCAGTGGAGCAACTCCTCCTTTCATATTCAACTGAAACGAGTCCAGCTTTGGACCGACTTTGTCTGCCACGTAGCTTGTAGCCTGAATAGCCGAACCGTCCGTTATTTCTACAGATGCCACACCTTGGACGTCGTTAATGACTCCAGAAGTCATTCGAATAAAGGCATTTGACACAGATGTGGCCAACTTAGTATTGACTTTGATTCCATTTAGATCCGCATTTGTAAGATTGATGGCAATCACCTTGCCTTCTGGACTCAGCGTTGTACCGCTGGTCAATTCGTATTCCTCTGAGCTGGTCGCTGCGTTTACAGCGGAAATTGCCTTGGCATTAAGACTACTCGCATTCACACGTTCATTGAACGTCAATGTCAATGTTCCAGTGTTGATGTCAAGTGCAAAGGAAGTTACCGTTGGGCCTTTAGTGTCAGCTTGAAAGGTTGTTGCCTGCGTCGCATTAGACCCAGCCACTGCCGCGATTTTGTTTCCAGCCATATCGACAACCGCAGCAGCAGGAAACGAAAGGAATGCGTTATCTCTATTATTGAAGAAGTTGGAAGTGGTCGTGACGAAGTCAATATCGGCAGAACCAAGCTGGATGGAAATAGTGTCACTATTCTCAAATGTGGTGAAGGTTGATGTAGATGACAAATTCTTCGTCACAGCACCAACCTCAGTGCTATTCGCATGACTTTGAAGAGTAAAGGAAGTACTGAGCAAACTGCTTTGATCAACGACCTCACTAAACGTCAGAGAAATAATGTGATCTGACAATGAATAACTAAAGCTCTCCAAAGACGGTATCGTCCCATCAGCGACCACTGTCCCTTCCACGGCGTCCGATCCCTCTTGGGCAGCGCTTTTGGTTCCCACAACATCCTCCAAAGCTCCAGTTTTGATAGCAATAAATGTATTTGTAGCCATAGTGCCAAGATTAACGTTAGCTCTGATGGCGTTAATATCTGTTCTCCCAAGAGTAATGGTAAGTGTGCTTTCAATGGCGGTTGGTTTCGGGGTATCAGTGAGCGCTCTTGTTTCGCCTGGTGCGTTCTTCTTGTCCTGAACTGTAAAGCGGTCAAGAATTAGAGAAGACCCTCTGACTTTTTCTGAAAACGTCAAGGATATCTGTCCGGTATTCAAATCCAGAGTGAAGTTGCTCAGCTTGGGTGAAGTTGAATCCGGGGTAAATACATTCACCCGGTCACCTGTTGACTTGGCCTCGATTGAGTTCTTGACAGTATCGTTTACTAGACCAGCCTTGAAAGTCAAGAAAGTAGTCGTATTACTAGAACCCAAATTAGGGTTTCCTACTATAGTGCTCAAATCTGAACCAACCAAGGTGACATCCAAAACGGTCTGATCCTCTCTTGCTACAACCGTCCCTCCTGTGAGAGTCAATAGATCTGGCTCAGGAACAGTGGCACTCTTTTGGATCGTTAGAAACGTCGTCTCAAACGAGTCTACATCAACCGGCTCGACAAACGTCAACTTGAGCAATCCTTTGTCGAGATCAAAGTCAAAGCTACTTAACTTGGGTTTGGTCGTATCCACAACATAATCATCGACTTGTTGCCCTCGACCATCGGTCAAAGGAAAGCAATCCAAACCATCAAGTCCGTCAATCAGACTAGCTGTAAATGTAATGTAAGTATCGTCTTTTGATGACGCAAGACCAACCGTTTTCGCAATTACATTCTTGTCAGTAGAATCGAGGTCAATCAAAACTTCCAGTCCGTCTGTGGTCGTCTTGGTGACACTCTTGGTCGTCAGAGTCACTTTCTTGTCTGCAGCTGAAGTAGCACTGTGTTGCAACGTTATCTCGTCTGTTTTCAGAGTGCTAATTTCTACCACATCATTAAACGTTAGCGTGAGTTCTCCTAGATCCATGTCTAAGCTAAATTTCGTCAATCCGGGACCTGTCGAGTCTGGTGTGTACGTTTCAACCTGTTTACCAGTTGATAGAGCAGCACCAGAAACATCACGAAAACTGTTGAAAGCGTTAGCACTGTGAGTTAAATAGGTATCCGATTTACCGGTAGCAATATTATTTCCAGACTTAATAATGACGAGAGCTGCCTCAGCAAGACTGGCCTCGATCACACGCAAAGTTCCAGACTCTGAAATCGTGCTGCTTGTTAGGCTGACCGTTGCTCCACCGGTTACATTGGATCGAAGAGAAAATTTGGAGAAATCAATAGTGGCGACTTTTATGGGCTCATCGAATGTCAGTGTTAGAGTATTAGCGTCCAAGTCGAGACTAAACTCCGAGACGGACGGTGATGTATTATCAAGAATAAATGCTCGAACTTGTTGTGCGGCGGTGTTCTCGACGACTTCAACACTGTTTTCAGACATGTCTGTCACTGCACTGGCTGCCACAACAATGAACGTGTCCGCCCTGCTCGTCCCCACTGACGTCGACTTCTTCAAATTGGCTGCATCAGCGGTCGAGAGTTTCGCAACTAGACTATTACCATTCACAGAATTTGTCTCAGTGTCTGACGAAATCTTGATTTGCAGAGCCGTATCGCTTGTGTTCTCTTTGCCTTGAATTGTCAGTCCGTCTCCTTTAAACGAACTGGCAAGAACCGTTTCATCAAATACCAGAGTCAGAGTATTATTAGACAGATTCAAGTCAAAGTTGCTGAGAGTTGGATTCTTCGTATCTTTAACGACTTCGTGTAGAACCGTTTCTCGTACGTTTATTATACTACCGGACGGATAAGCCTCTAACTCGTTACCGCTCAAATCTTTGATAAAACCTCTGGTTTCAAAAGTTATAATACAATTAGAATCAATAGTACAAAGAGTTGTCACGGCTTTGATGCTGTTCAGATCATCATTGTGTATCTCGATCTCGAGTGATCTACCGCTTGTACAAAATGTTGGATCACATTTTCCTGGTTTACTCAGCTGCACGTACCCTGTTGAGCTAAGCTGGGTCGTCAATCTTGCATCACGCAAAGCCAAAGCAGTAAAATTCAACGATGTTGTATCAACCGGTTCCGAGAAAGAGATCGTCAAACGACCAGTATTGAGATCGAATTTCGTGAATCCCAAAGTTGTACTAATCATCGGGCTTGTAGTATCTCTAGTAAACAACGAAACTGATACAGCTGAGCCGTCACCTTTCGCATCCAGCGACTTTCCTTTGGTATCTTTCACAGCAGACTCGTTGAATGCAAGAAAGCAATCCGTCTCGCTGGAACACAACTGGAGACTCTTAATCTGGTCCAGATCGGTGTCACTCAACTCAATAGTGACATTAGCTGTGTTCTCTGTCGAACCTGTACTGTCAGTCAGACTGTAACTAATAGACTTAGTGGCAGCATCTTGAAGTGTAAAACCGTCTACAACCAACGTTCCAACGTCCACGGTCTCGTCAAACTTAAGCACAAGTTTTCCATCATCAAGGTCTAAATCGAAGCTTGTCAATTCAGGTTTCTTGTCGTCAGCTCTGTATACTCTAACTTGCTGAGCAGAAGAGGAGGTAACCTCAGTGACTTTGTTTCCATTCATGTCCAATATGGCATCAGGAGTCATAACCAGAAACGTAGTAGCACGATCGACAGCTAGAGTATCTTTCGCCTTTATTTCGTTGACATCGGTAGTTGATATGACAAACTCAACAATGGTACCATCACCTTCAACGCTTCTACCACCCGTCAACTTGTATGAATTCGTTCCTCTCGTTGCCTTGTTCACGATCGTCAATTCCTCCCCCTTGAGACTGCTGGCGTCCACTGTCTCATCAAACGTCAACGTCATCTTGTTGAGATTCAAGTCCAAGTCAAAACTGCTCAGTGTTGGCTTCACCTTGTCCGACACCACACTGTCAGCTTTCACAGCAGTCTTCGCTTCAGCATCATTGCCAGCGGTGTCCTTCAAGGCTGCGCCCGAAATGGTAACAAACGTATTGCTGGTGTTGACGGCAAGACTTAGATCCTTCTTTAACACATTAAGGTCGTTAACAGAAAGGCTAATAATCGCAACAGGTTTCGGATCTGTGGTAAGAGTTCCACCTGTCAGTTGCAAAAGAGGAGGATTTGTGTCGTCAGAACTACTGTGAACGGTGACCTTCGAAGCATCAAGCGTTTGGTCATCCATATCGTCATCGAAAGTCAACTTCAGCTCGCCCTCGTTCATATCGAGAGTGACATTGATCAACTTTGGCTTCTGCAGATCCGCAGTAACGGCGTTAGCCTTTCTTCCATCTGTGTTCAGTATGGCTGGTGCATCCTGCGATGCCATATCCTTCACAGCGCCAGATACATAGCTCAAAAACGCATTGCCAACATCAGCTCCCAACGGTGACTTACTGCGAATTAAGTCCAAATCAGTCGACAAGACGGTTACTTCGACAGTGACTCCGTTTGTCGTCGAGCCTGTGCCGCCAGTAAACGTCACTATATCCGCACCCAATCCGTTTGCTCTTCCTTGCAGAGTAAACTTCGTTGGTGAGAGAGAGCTGGCGTTGACCGGTTCATCGAATGTGAGTTCCACCACCAAGGGAGGCAATCCGTCGACCATCTTCAACTCAAACGATGTCAACGTCGGTCCTTTCATATCAGCAGTAAACGATGTGACTTTCTGAGCAGCCGAAGCTGTTATTTCTGATACTTCGTTGCCATTCATGTCAAGTACGGCGTCAGACTTCAAGGCGAGATAAGCAGTCTCTGCACTAACGGCCAGTCCTGTTTCCAATTTGATTTCTGTTGCATCGTCGGCCGATAGCATAAGAGCAATACTAGTGCCGTCTGGACTCGTACTGCTGCCGCCTGTGAGTTCGTAAGTCAACGCAGCAGACGATCTCGAGCTCTGCAAAGTCAACTGGTCGCCTTTCACTGAACTGGCGTCGACTGCCTCATCAAAAACAAGAGTGAGACTGTTGGTGTCCATATCCAAATCGAAAGACTTCAAAGATGGGCTCTTCTTGTCCTCGACCACATCGCTTGCCTTCAGCGCAAGTCTTGCCTCCGCGTCGTTCTCAGCTATATCCTTGACTATGCCAGCTTCCAAAGTAACATAAGTATTGTTAACAGTCGTAGCCAAACCAACAGTTGTCTTTAGAAAGTTAAGGTTAGCTTCAGAAAGGGTTACAATGAGAACTGTGTTCGGATTGGCAACCGAGCTACCACCTGTAAGCTTCAGAAGTGGAGCCTTTGTTGAGTTGCTCGAGCTGTGAATAGTAATCTTTGTAGAAACTGTAGTCAAGGCATCGATCGCTTCACTGAACGTCAGTTTCAACTGTCCTTCATCCAGATCGAGACTGAATTCATCCAAAGTAGGATTCACAAGGTCTGCTGTCACAGCAGCAGCTTTAGATGCATTGGTGCTCGCAACAGCCTCCACGTTCTTTCCAGCCATGTCCTTCACTGCGTTAGAAGTCAAACTCAAAAACGTGTTATCCTCATTCGTTCCCAGAGGATTCTTGCCACGAATACTAGCGAGATCGGTTAATGTGATGGTGATTTGGACCGTCGCAGCATCGGTTGTAGATGCCAATCCACCAGTTAGAACGAACAGATCAACACCTGAAGCATTCTCCTTAAGCTGTAGAGTAAAATCAGTTGCTGACAACGTGCTGGCGTTTACCGTTTCGTCAAAATTGAGCACAAGAATGAGCGGCGGAGTCCCAGCGTTCATCTTGAGTTCAAACGAATTCAGCTTAGGACTTGTAATATCACCATTGAACGACGACGCCTGAATTGCAAAGCCGTCCGTGATAGCAGCAGCGTCGTTTCCTTCGACGTCCCTTACCACACCAGCGGCCATTCGCAAGTATGAATTGTCTAAAGCAGTCACCAAATTTGCTTTCGCTTTCAACCCGTTCAGGTCCGTAGAAGTGAGTTTCACGGTAACTTCTTTGCCGACGGGACTTGTGGTCGTTCCGCCCGTCAACCTGTAATCTTGAGTGCTCGTCTCCGCGTTCACAATAGATATTACTGTAGCATCAAGTGTCTTACTGTCCACTCTCTCACTGAACGTCAGGTTCAACTCACCCAAATTCATGTCCAACGAAAATGAACTAACCGTTGGAGCTCGGGTGTCTACAATGAACGCATTAGCCTGTTTAGCAGACGTGGGATTAACCGCACCGATCCCATTGCCAGCCATGTCAATGACCGCCTTTTCAAGAAAAGACAAATAAGTACTATTCTTTGCATTGATGAAGTTGCTCTTAGACGTTATGTCGTTGATATCTGCCTCCCCAAGCTGAATGGCAATTATTTCACTGTTGCCGATGGTAGTCACAGTGGACGCTTCTGTTAACGTTCGTGAAAGAGCACCCGCTTTTGCGCTCCTCTGAAGCGTGAACGATGTCACAGCGACGTTGCTCTTGTTCACCACCTCATCAAACGTAAGAGTCAGTATATTATCAGCCAAGTTGTAACTGAAATCTGTCAGGTTTGGATTCTTTCTGTCCGGTATTACAGTACCATCGACAGCTGATGTGCCCTCCTGTGCCTCTCCCTTGTTTCCATTGATATCTTCAATTGAATCTTTCTCTATGGCCAAAAATGTGTTAAGATTTGTAGTGCCAAAGCTAGAGTTAGCTTGAATTGCATTAAAATCAGAAGCTCCTAACTGAAGTGTCAAAATGTTCCTACTGTCTGTAGGAGCAGCAGTAGAAAGTAGTGAGTGCTTATGAGGAGGAGACAGCACCTTGCTGTCTTGCACAGTAAGTCCCGTAGTAACCAACGACAGTCCTTTGACAATCTCTGAAAACGTTAGTGTCAATGTTCCGGCATTCAGGTCGAGAGAAAACGCAGTAACCTGCACTGTTCCGTCGACTCTTGTAAATCTAGTTACCCGCATGCCAACCGTCAAACCTATGATTGCATTCTGAGACGCATCTTTAACCAAACCGTCCTTAAACGTTAAGTAAGTGGTCAAGTTACTAGTCCCGAGATTAACATTGACGCGTATAGCGCTGACATCTGTACCCAACAGAGTCACTTCAACGACGGTCTGATCGTCATTGAAATTGCTGCTTCCTCCAGCAAGAGTGACTACATCAGAACCGGGATCGATCGCCGACTTTTGGATAGTCAGCAACTTCGGATCCAATGAGGACGTATCTATAGGTTCATCAAAAGTCAATTTCAGAAGCGACGCGTCCAGGTCGAAATCAAAGCTCGTCAACTTAGGCTCTTCATCATCAAAAATGTAGGTGTCCACTTGCAGCCCCGAACCGTCAGTCAACGCAATGGCGTCAAGACCATCAACCCCGTCGACCAAACTAGCAGTGTAAGTGATATATGTGTCGTTCTTCCCAGTCGCAAGACCTGCAGTCTTCTTCAAAGCCGTCAGATCAGTAGGATCGAGTTTAACGACGACAGACAAGCCATCCCTTGAAGTTGTTCCAACACTCTTTGACGAAAGAGTAACCTTGTCGCTTCCAGAAGTGGCATCGTGTTGCAATGTGATTTCCTCCGCCTTCAATGTACTTACTTTAATAACATCATTAAAAGTCAGAGTAAGCTCTCCCTCTCCCAGATCTAGCTTAAAATCACTCAGCTTCGGACCTGACGTGTCTGCAGTATACGTTTTAACCTGTTGTCCTGTCGTGAGGGCAACAGTGCTTATATCCTCAAAGTTCTTGAAAGCATCAGCTTCATAAGTCAAAAACGTATCTGTCTTTCCTGTAGCAATGGTGCTATCAGACTTCAGATTAACGAGCACATTTCCGAAGAGGTTGACAACAACTTCTCTCACTAAACCAGTCGTTGAAGTGGTACTGCTACTCAACTTACTTGTCGTTCCTCCCGTGCTATTAGACCGGATGGTGAATTTATCAAAGTTCAGACTGTCCACTTTAACAGGCTCGTCAAATGTCAGAGTCAGCTGATTAGAGTCAAGGTCAAGAGAAAACTCTGACAACACTGAAGGTGTACTGTCCTTTGTGAACGTACCTACTTGGATAGCTGCTGTAGTTTCAACTGCAGCGACAGCATTGTCCGACATGTCTTTAATCGCAGTACTCGCGACCGAAATAAAAGTATCTTCTTTCTTTGTAGCGACCGTCGTCGACGCCTTTAGCTTTTCTCCGTCACCGGCCGACAACGCAACTACAATTGTGGCTCCATCCTGTGAGGAAGTCGTGCTGTCGGACGATAACGTTACTTGCAATGACTCCACGCTCGTGTTCGTCGCTCCTTGAATAGACAAACCATCAGCGGAAAACGTCGTCGCACTGACGGTCTCGTCGAATACCAGTGTCACCGTGTTCGCAGACAAATCCAAATCAAAGCTACTGAGTGTAGGTGGAGTAGTGTCTCGAACAAAGCTGCGAAGAATGACCTTCAATATATTGGTTGAGCTATTAGAAGGATAGCTAGGTAGCTCATTACCGGCTCGATCGTTAATAAACCCTGTTTCCTCAATCGTAAGAATACAGTCCGAATCTTTGGTGCACAAAACCTTCTTAGCTTTGATCCCATTCAAGTCATCTTTGTCGATCTCAATTTCAAGTGATTTTCCGTCCTTACAAAACAGCGGGTCACACTTACCTGTCTTCGTCAAGCGGTAATATCCAGTCGGGCTGTCACTCGTCGTAAGTCGGGCATCACGAAAACCCAATCTAGTAAACTTCAGAGATTTCGTATCCACAGACTCGGTGAACAAAATCGTAAGGCGACCAGTGTTTAGATCAAACCTGGTGAAACCTGCGGTGTTGCTGAGCTCAGGAACCTCGGAGTCCCCCGTATAATTTGTGACGAGAACTGCCGATCCGACGCCTTTCGCATCGATAAGCTGACCGGCCATATCCTGCACAAAACCAGCATCAAACGAAATGTAGCAATCGGCACTGTTTGAGCACAAAGCCAGCCTTTTAACGTCATCCAAATCCGTCGCACTCAAATCGATCGTGACCGATGCTGTGTTTCCCGCCTCTGCTTTGCTGTCTGTCAGCTGAAGGCTGACGGGATTTGACCGCTGACTTTGCAATGTCAGTTTAGCTACACTTACTGATGCCGTGTTGATCGTTTCATCAAAAGACAGAGTCAGCTTCCCCGTGTTCAAGTCGATATCAAAGCTTTCTAGTTCAGGCTTTGTCACATCACGAACAAAATTGCTCACTGGCTTTGCATCCGAAGCCGTTATCTCGGTCACCTTGTTCCCTCCTGTATCCGAGATAGCATTTGCTTCCAAAACTAGAAAAGTTGTTTCTTTGGTAACTGCTAAGCCTGTATTAGCCTTCAGTGCATTAGCATCTGCTGTCACCAACTTGAATTCGATTGTGGCGTCGTCGTCGCTTTCGCTCGTTCCTGCTGTGAGCTTGTACGACACAGCATTACTCGATGCTGAACTCTGCAAACTAAAATACTGCACATTCAGAGTACTCGCAGCTACAGGTTCGTCAAACGTAAGAGTCAACTTGTCGAAATTCAGGTCGAGATCGAACGAAACGAGAACAGGACTTTTAGTGTCTTGAATCAGAGACGTGGCCTTGACGGAAGTCTTTGCTTCTGCGTCATTCCCAGCTACGTCCTTGATCGCAGCGCTCTCTATTGTAACGTACGTGTTGTTGACGCTAGTAGCGAGCAAAACATTCGCGATAAGTAAATTCACGTCGTTGGTAGCAAGACTGATGACCGCTACAGTTTCCTCCGTCGCGGTGACCGTTCCGCCTGTTAGCATCAACCTTGGCGTGGCTGTAGAATTCGACGTGCCGTGAATAGTCACTCTAGAAGTATCAGAAGATGCAGGATCTATGGCCTCATTAAAAGTCAGCTTCAGCTCAGAAGCAGCCAAATCAAGAGCGACGGCCGTCAGTCGTGGTTTCACCAAGTCAGCAGTGATATTCTTCACTTGCTTAGCTTCGGTGTTGGCAATAGTCTTCGCAGCTTGACCGGCCGTGTCCTTGACAGCAAAGGTACCAATGCTGAGAAACGTGTTGGCAATGTCTGTGCCGAGTGGCGACTTGCTGCGAACAGCAGCAAGATCCGCGGCCGTCATCGTGATCTCGACAGTCGCAGATTTGGTCTGTGATGGAGATCCGCCTGTTAACGTGACGAGATCTGCACCGATGGCGTTAGCAGACGCCTGTAGTGTAAACTTCGTTGCTATCGATGTCTGTCCGTCGACAGTCTCATCGAATGTCAGAAAAAGTATAAGCGGTGGTTTTCCGCCGACCATTTTCAATTCGAATGAATCGAGTGTAGGCGGCGACGTGTCCGGAGTATACGTTGTAGCTTGAACAGAAGATCCGTCAACGATTGCAATAGTTTGTGTGCCCTCTACATCTTTAATCACTTCAGCTTCCATCAACAAGTAAGAGCTCGATCGCAAAGTAGCCAACCTTGTGTTTGCCTTCACAGCGTTCAAGTCTGTGGTCGTCAGTTTGACCACAATTTCTCTTCCATCAGTGCTGGATGTCGTTCCGCCCGTCAGTTTGTAAGACTCCGAGCTTGTGACGGCATTGACTATCGAGAGACCTTTCGCGTCCAGACTCGTTGCGTTGACTCTTTCACTAAACGTTAACTTTAGCTCGCCCTCATTCATGTCCAGTGAAAACGACAACAGCCTTGGGCCCTTTGTGTCCTTCACAAATAACGTTGCCTTTCGTCCGACGGAATCGGCAATAGCATCGATCTTGTTGCCCGACATGTCGGCTACTGCTCCATCAGTGAAAGATAAGAACGACGTGTCCTCACTGTTGTAGAAGTTCTTGCTCGCAGTGACGGCGTCAGCATCGGTCTGTCCAAGTTGAATGGTCATGACATTGCTATTGCCCGCGGTTGTAACAGTTGAAGTCGAAGTCAGTGTTCTAAAGACGGCAGAATCTGATTTGTTCGCCTTGCTCTGGAGTGTAAATGACGTCAGACTCACACTGCTTTTATTGACGACTTCAGAAAACGTAAGTTTGAGAAGGTTATCAGACAAGTCGTAACTGAATTCCTTCAAAGTTGGCTTATTGAAGTCCGCAGTGACCTTACCCGATACGGCCGATGCCTCAACTTGTCCTGTACCCTTATTGCCGCTCACATCCTCAACGGCGTCAGCCGCCACCGCAACAAATGTGTTGGCGTCGGTCGCGCCAAAGTTCGCGTTCGCTCTGATTGCGTTAAAATCAGCCTCCCCTAAAGTAAACGTTTGAACAGCCACATCAGATGTTGTAAACGTCGTAACTGCAGTAAGAGATCGCTGATGAGATGGAACGCCTTGCTTGTCCTGCACTGTAAAGCCGGTCACAACAAACGCTGCTCCCTTTACAAGCTCAGAAAAAGTCAGCGTCAAGCTCGAAGCGTTTAGATCAAGAACAAACGACGTCAACTTTGGAGCAGTTTTGTCCGGAGTGTAAGTGGCCACCAGCTCCCCCGTAGCAACTGGATCGATAGAGTTACCAACGGTATCTTCTAGCAAGCCACTGCCAAACGTCAAGAAAGATGTTTCATTGCTAACGGCAAGGTTTTTATTGCCTTTCAAAAAGCTTACGTCGGCTGCAGTTAGAGTGATGTCAACAATCGTGTCAGTAGCTCTCAACGCAATGGTACCTCCTGTCAGCTTTCTCATGTCGATACCGGGAAGAGTGGAAGACTTCTGGATTGTAAGAACCTTCGCATCGATAGAAGCCTCGTTGACTGCTTCGTCAAACGTCAGTTTGAGAAGAGGACTGCCGTCCATGTCCAAATCGAAACTTGTCAGCTTGGGTTTCGTCGTATCGTCTGTAAAGGCGTTTACCTGCTCTCCTCTGCCGTCTGTGACAGCAATGATATCAAACCCGTCAACTCCATCGATCAAACTGGCAGTAACGGTAAGATATGTGTCACTCCTAGCAGTGGCTACGCCCCTAGTCTTTTTCAGTAAGTTTTGATCAGAGGCGTCAATGTCGATTAGAACATTCTTTCCATCCGTTGCAGTACTGGTTGTGCTGGCTAACGTTAGAGTCACCTTCTTGTCACTGGCTGATGTTATTGCGTGCTGTACAGTTATCTGATCCGTCTTCAGCGTTGAAACTTGGACAACATCACTGAAAGTCATCGTCAATTCTCCCCTGTTCATGTCTAGGCTAAAGTTTGAAAGAACTGGCGCTGTCAAATCCGCTGTATACGTTTCCACTTGCTTACCAAGCGTTAAGGCTCCACCGTTCACTTGTCTGAAGCTCTCAAACGCATTAGTTTGATGAGTTAGAAATGTATCTGCTTTTTCAGTGGCGATACTGTTGTCCGACTTCAGAGATACCAGTACAGTCTCATGCAGATCAACAAAGATTTCTCTCGCCGTACCCGTCGACGAGGTTGTGCTGCTGGTCAAAGGTACTTCGGTGCCGCCCGTACTGTTACTGTGGAGGGTCAACTTGGTAAAGTCAAGCGTCGAGACTGTAATCGGCTCATCAAATGTCAGAGTCAACTGATTAGCGTCCAGATCCAAGCTAAAGTCAGAAAGAAATGGTGCCGTCGTGTCGATGACAAAGTTACGAACCTCCTTAGCAGCAGTGTTAAAGATCTCCTGCACTGGATTCTCGGACATATCTCTGATCGCAGAGACGCCCACTACAATAAACGTGTCGTCTTGGCTGGTCGCTACAGAACTCGACTTCTTCAAGTTCTCGAAATCGGCAACCGCCAATTTTACAACAACGGTTGTGCCGTCAGACGACGACGTCGTACTGCCCGACGACAACATGACCTGTGATGAAGAGTCGGTAGTGTTCGACATACCCTGGATGGTAAGACTACCTGCTTCGAAGGAACTAGTCAAAACGGTCTCATCGAAGACAAGTGTCATCTCGTTAGAGGCAAGATTCAAGTCAAAGTGGTCTAGAGTAGGTCCCGTGTCGTCCCGTGTAAGATTGTGAAGAACAGTTTCGCGGACGTCTGTGATGCCACCTGAAGGATACGCGACTAAATCATTCCCAGAAAGGTCTTTGATAAATCCAGACGCTTCAAAAGTCAGAATGCAATCAGAATCTTTCGTGCAGAGCTTCTTCATCCTCTTCACATTGTTCAAATCCTCGACATCCAATTCAAATGCCAGCGATCTGCCGTCCTTGCAGAACGTAGGGTCACAATTTCCTTTCTTTGCTAAAGTGTAGTAACCTTCTGTGCTAGTCTTGTCGGTCAAACGTGCATCGCGGAGAGAAAGCTTAGTGAAGTCAAGAGAAGAAGTATCAACAATCTCAGTAAACGAGATAGTCAAGCGACCGTTGTCCAAGTCTAAATTACTGAATCCCATCGTTATTTGTAGTTTAGGCGCGGTTGAGTCGTTGGTGAATGTACTCACAGGTTGTGCTGATCCATCGAGTTTGCCAATCACGTCCTGACCGACCATGTCCTTCACTGTAGCGTCATCGAACGCCAAAAAGCAGTCGCTGCTACTGCCACACAACGCCAAACTCTTTACGGTGTCTAAATCAGTCGCGCTGAGTTCAATAGCCACGACGTCACTGTCTTCCAGTGGAACTTCAGTGTCTGTTAAAGTATAACCGTTTATCTTTCTTGCTCTGTCCTGCAATGTCAACTTGCCAATTGTAAGAGTCGAAACATCGACTATCTCGCTAAAACTCAAAATCAGTTGTCCAGTATTAAGATCAAAGTCGAACGTGGTCAATGCCGGTGGGGTCGCATCAGCATTGTACACCGTCACCTTTCTGGCCGACGAGGGGGTGACTTCAACCACCTCGTTACCATTGATATCCGAAATGGCCGACGGTGTTAAAGCCAAGTACGTTGTTGAATCATTCACAGCCAGATCAGTTTTGCCCTTGATTTCATTAGCATCAACGGGTTGCAACTTCAAGTCAATTTCCGTGCCATCAGCACTGAGGCTCCTACCACCGCTCAAAGTGTACGATGACGTGGCACCTGCAGCAGTATTCTGGAACGTCAACTTCTCGCCGACCAAGCTACTAGCATCCATAGTTTCGTCGAAAGTCAGTTTGAGAGTATTAGTATTCATGTCCAGATTGAAAGACACAAGTTCGGGCTTCTTCTCATCTGCAATCACAGCTGCAGCTTTCAAGGCCGTTTTGGGCTCTACTTTATTCCCAGCTGTGTCCCTAATGGCGTCCAACAGAATTGTAACGTAAGTGTTGCTGATAGCAGTGCCCAGACCGGTCTCTTTCTTAATAGCATTCAAATCACTGGCGCTTAGTCCTACCACAGCAACGGGGCTGGGATTTGCTACTGCGCTGCCTCCGGTCAGCACCTTTAGAGGTGACTTGGTCTCGTTCGAGGAACTATGAATGGTGACCTTCGCTGGTGTGAAAGTAGATGCGTCAATGTCGTCATCAAACGTCAGTTTCAGTTCCCCTTCATTTGCGTCCAAAGTGAATGCTGTCAGCGTTGGCTGTACGAGATCAGCAGTAATAGCATTGACTTTCTTGGCAGCTGTATTTGAAACGATTTGAACGGCCTCCCCAGCCATATCACTCACTGCTCCATCATCAGTCAGGCTTAGGAAAGTGTCATTGACTGTTGTTCCCAACGGTGATTTGCTACGTATTGTTTCTAAATCGGCACTGCTAATTTCAATCTCAACGGTTGCCTTGTTCTCTGTCGAAGGAACACCACCAGTAAGAAAAAATAAGTCCGTTCCGGACGCACTTGCTTTAGACTGTAACGAAAAGCGGATTGTGGTGAGACTACTGGCACGCACGGTTTCATCGAAGGTCAGTTCAAGTATCAGAGGAGGCACTCCATTGGTCATCTTCAGATCAAACGACTCCAATTTAGGGCCTGTTGTATCTTGTGTGAACTCTTTCACCTGCTTAGCTACTGACGACGAAATGGATTGAACTTTGTTGTTATTTGTATCTGTGATAGCGTTCGCGGTCATGAAAAGATAAGTAGTTGCTTTGCTAACTCCCAATCCGTCTGCTGCCTTTATTTCGTTCATGTCCGAATCAGAAACAGTCATCACGATAATTGTACCATCTGCACTAGTAGTAGATCCACCCGTCAGCTTGTGTGACGCGGAAGCATCAGAGTTTTGAAGAGTGAGCTCTTCTCCTTTTAACGTACTGGCGTCCATGGTCTCATCAAACGTCATGGACAACGTGTTACCGTCCAAATCAAAGTCGTACGACACAAGAGCGGGTTTCTTCACATCTGGAACAATGCCTGATGCAACCAGACTAGTCTTGGCTACTTCGTTCCCAGCAACGTCTTTGATGGCACCGCTTTCAATAGTAATATACGTGTTGCTAGTGTTTGTTCCTAATCCACTCGATTTCTTCAAAGCATTAAGATCTGTCGATGACAGAGACACAACTGCCTCAGAGTTTGCTGCCAATGAGGCGGAACCTCCAGTTAGAACAAGTCGTGGCTGTCTATTGGGATCAAGAGAGCTATGAATCGTAACTCTCGAAGCAATAAAAGTAGCATTGTCAATGTCTTCGTTAAATGTCAACTTCAGCTGTCCCTGATGAACGTCCAAGCTGAAACTGGTAAGCTGTGGCTTCACGAGATCTGCGGCGGTGACCGCTGCAGCCTTTACGCCGACTGTGTTGGCAATCAGCTCAATACTCTGACTAGACATATCAGTAACAGCTCCAGATGCTATGCTCAAGTAAGTACTATCGACAGTTGTTCCGAGAGGAGACTTGCTCCTAATGATCGCCAAGTCATTTGCAGTAATTGTAATCTGAATCGTTGTACTGTCCGCGGTAGAAGCGGTCCCACCCGTCAGGGTCACCAGATCTGACCCGAATGCGTTTTCTTTCGCTTGCAAAGTAAAACTTGTTACTTTCACACTACTGGCGTTAACAGTCTCGTCGAAGGTCAAATCCAGAATAAGAGGAGGAATTTCGTTGGTCATCTTTAGCTCAAACGACACAAGCTTAGGACTAATAGTATCTGCTGTATACGCTTCAGCTTGAATAGCCGAACCATCCGGAATAGAAATGGCAGCTTTTCCCTCGATATCATTGACTACACCTGATAACATACGGACAAATGAATTACTCTCCGCTGTCGCCAAGTTCTCATTCGCCTTAATCGCATTCAGATCAAAAGCTGTTAGCTTCACAGATACCAACTTGCCTTCCGGGCTTCTGGTGGTACCGCCAGTCAACTTGTGTGTGTGAGCCTCTGTGCTTGTGGCTGCATGTACGATCGAAATCGCGGTAGCATCTAAGCTGTTAGGTTCGACCCTTTCGCTAAATGTCAAATTCAGCGTCCCACTGTTCATATCAAGTGTAAATGACGACAAAGAAGGTCCTTTGGTGTCAGGAGTAAAAGCGGAAGCTTTCACTCCAGCTGTTCCAGGTACGGCATCTATACTATTTCCAGCCATGTCAATGACCGCACCATCTGCAAACGACAAGAATGTATTTTCGATGGTGTTTATAAAATCGATCCTTGCCGTAATGAAGTCGATATCTGCGGTACCCAGTTCGATCACAATTGTGTCACTATTGGACGACGTTGATACTTTAGACGGTGCCGTCAGAGTTCGCTTCTCAGCACCGAACGCACTGCTGTTTGACGCACTCTGGAGAGTGAAAGAAGAAATAGATACGCTGCTCTTGTTGACAACTTCATTAAACGTCAGAGTCAAGAGGTTATCAGCAAGGTTATAACCAAATAAATTAAGTATAGGTTGGGTATCATCAGCAAAGACATTCCCTTGCACAGCTGACGCACCTTCTTGAGCAGCTCCTTTGTTACCGGTGATGTCTTCAATCGCACCAGCCTTCACCGATATAAAAGTATTCAAATTGCTTGTGCCCAATTTCGAGTTAGCTCTAATAGCATTAAAGTCTGCTTTCCCTAATGTCAGAACCAGAGTCTTCGAGTCTCCAGTAGGTTTATCTGTGGCAGCAGTTAGAGTTTGAGTATTTCCAGGAGACGTTTGTCTGTCCTGTACGGTGAAGCTCGTTACCACCAACGAAGATCCTCTCACCTTCTCCGAAAACGTTAAAGTCAAAGTCACCTCATCGAGATCCAAAGTGAAAGAACTTAGTGTAGGAACAGAAGTCTCCGGTGTAAACGTTGTCACTTGAATTCCGTTAGTTATGCCAGCAATGGCGTTGTTTGTTGTATCAGTCACCAGCGACGTCTTGAACGTAATGAACGTTGTCTCGTTACTAGTGCCTAGGTTGATGTTTTCAGTGATTGCATCGACATCGGCGACTGCCATACTTACATCAATTACTGTTTGATCAGCATTGGCGGAAACATCACCGCCCGTCAACAGCCGAACGTTCGTGCCTGGCGATGAAGTTGAATTCTGAATTGTCAGAAGACGCGTATCAAAAGAATCCGAATCCACCGCCTCGTCAAAAGTAAGTCTCAAGAGAGCTGAATCCAAATCAAAGTCAAACTGAGTCAACATCGGCCTAGTTTGATCACCAATGTAGTTGTTAACCTGCTTTCCTCCACCGTCGGTTACAGCGAGAACGTCCAACCCTTCCACCCCATCAATGGTGCTGGCAGTCAGGGTAAGGTACGTGTCTTTGTTCTGAGTTGCTAAACCGTCAGTTTTCTTGATCAAGTTTAGGTCACTAGGGTCCAGCTTGATCACAACAGTTAATCCATCCTTCGTTGTATTAGGCGTGCTCTTGCTACTCAGAACAACCTTTTTATCTGGAGATGAAGTTGCCGCGTGCTGAACAGTGATCTCGTCTACCTTGAGAGTGCTGATCTTGACAACGTCCGTGAACGTCAGAGTAATACTTCCAATGTCAAGATTCACACTGAACTTATCAAGCCTAGGACCCGTCGAGTCTGCAGTGAATGTTTCAGCCTGCTTACCGGTCGTCAGAGCAACAGCAGCAACATCACGAAAATTCTTAAACGCGTTAGCCTCGTACGAAACAAACGTATCTGTTTTTGCCGTAGCAATAGTGGAATCTGACTTCAGTGTGACAAGAACATCTTGAGGCAGATCTATAACGACTTCTCTTTCGGTACCAGTTGTACCTGTGGTACTTCCAGTTAACTTCAACGTCGTCCCACCTGTGCTATTAGACTGCATAGTAAACAACGTGTAGTTCAGAGTGTCGACTTTGATTGGTTCATCGAAAGTCACCATCATCTTTCCCGTGTTCAAGTCGAGGCTAAACTTAGACAAAATCGGTGATGTAATGTCTAATGTAAAGACCCTCACTTGTGTTGCATCTGTGTTTGAGATTTGAGTAATATCATTGTTCGACATGTCCTTGATTGCACTGCTTGCAAGAACAATAAAAGTGTCGTTTATACTCGTGGCAACCAACATGGATTTCTTTAACTTGGCACCATCATTAGCAGACAACTTGACGACAATCAAAGTTCCATCTCCAGACTCAGTTATGCTGTCTGTAGACAATTTTTCTTGCATAGTAGCGTCAACAGTGCTTTTCAGACCTTGGATGATCACTCCGTCAGCTTTGAAAGAAGAAGCAAGTACCGTCTCATCAAACTCCAAAGTCAACGTGCTATTGGACAAGTTCAAATCAAAGTTACTCAGCTTTGGCTTGGTAGTATCCGGTACAAAGCTATATAATAGTGTTTCTGACACGTTAGAAACACTGCCTGAAGGGTACTTTGGAAGCTTGTTCCCCGCCATGTCTCTTACAAAATCCACTTCCTCAATGGTTAGAATACAATCAGAGTCCTTGGTACACAAAACCTTCTTGGCTTTAATGTTGTTGAGATCATCCGCGACAATCTGAAGCACAACTTTTCTTCCATTACTACAAAATGCCGGATCACAAACCCCAGACTCCATCAATCGAAAATAGCCCGGATCACCTTGTGGAGTCAACCTTGCATCACGAAACGCAAGCTTGGTAAAATTGATACTGTCTGTATTAACCGGTTCCGTAAACGACAGTGTAAATCTGCCAGAATTAAGATCAAATTCGCTGAAACCGCGATCCGAGCTGATCTTTGGTAGTGTAGAGTCGGAAATGAGACTGCTTGCCTGTTTGGCTGAGCCGTCTCTTACCTCAGCAATTCCTTCACCTACAACGTCCGTCACAGCTGAGTCTTCCAATGTCAGGTAACAGTCGTCCAGTAAAACGCACATTTCAGCCAGCTTAATTTCGTCGAGGTCGCCATCACTAAAATCAATTTTGATTGCAGCCTTGTTGCCAGGAAGCACTGTGCTGGTAGTCAGTGTGTGACTTACTGTCCTGGTGACAGCGTTTTGCAATGTCAGCCTGGTTACAATCAGCGAGGAGCTATCCACAGTTTCGTCAAAACTAAGAGTTAACTGGCTGGCATCCAAGTCTAAATCAAAACTGCTTAGTTGAGGTTTCGTCTTGTCATCCGTGTAGGTCTCCACCTGCTCGCCATTTAGAATTGTTCTCTCAATCACCTTGTTGCCACTCATGTCCAAAATAGCATCGGGTTTAATCACCAAATACGTAGTCGCCTTGTCGATAGCAAGACCATCTTTCTCCTTCACCGCATTGATATCTGTTGTCTGTATCACAAATTTTACCGTTGTTCCGTCTGTGCTGTTACTCGATCCGTCACTCAACGTGTATGACTGAGTTGCGCTAGATGCAGCATTCTGTAGTGTAAACTGATCTCCTTTCAGCGTGCTGGCATCCACTGTTTCATCAAAAGTCAAAATCAACGTATTAGAATTCATGTCAAGATCAAATGATACAAGACTAGGACTCATCTTGTCTGCAACAACGAGTCCAGCTCTGAGAGCCGTCTTAGCTTCAGCATCATTGCCAGCTACATCCTCGATACTACCACCAGTTACAGTAATGAAAGTATTGGTCGTAGTTGTTCCAAGAGTAGTCTCCTTTTTCAAACTATTAAGATCGCCGTCTGTCAGAGAAATTTCTGCTACAGTACCTGTGCTCGTGCTAGAAGCAGTTCCGGTCAGCTTCAGAAGAGGAAGTACAGAAGGATTGGTAGAGTTGTGAAGAGTTACCGTTGTCGACAAGAAAGTTGCTCCATCAATGTTCTCACTGTAAGTCAACTTAATCTCTCCGGTATTCATATCAAGAGTGAAGTTCTTGAGAGTAGGTTTTAAAAGGTCAGCGGTAATCGTCGTAGCTTGCTTTGCTGCTGTGTTTTGAATAGCTTGAACATTTGTTCCAACCATGTCCTTTACAGCACTCGAAGACAGACTCAAGAACGTATTAGGAACATTCGCACCTAGAGGAGACTTGCTTCGAATAGTCGCCAAATCCGTTGCAGTCACTGTTATCTCAACACTAGCTGCATTTACTTCTGATAAAGCTCCTCCAGTCAGCGTGATGAGATCAGAACCAGATGCATTAGCAGCAGCCTGAAGAGTAAATTCTGTCGCCGTAAGTGTGTTTACATCCACAGTCTCATCAAACGTCAGCTCCAAAATGAGGGGAGGAATTCCTCCAGTCATTTTCAACTCAAATGATTCCAACTGAGGCCCAGTGGAATCCTTCGTGTAGTTGGTGACTTGAATAGCCGAACCGTCAGCTATAGCGATGGCTCTTCTGTTCTCAACGTCATTAATCACACCAGAATCCATTAATAGAAACGAATTCGATCTCGATGTCACCAACTGATTATTTCCTTTCAATGCGTTCAGATCAGCCTTGATGATGTCGACAATAATTATCTTATCCTCAACACTAGTGGTTGAGCCACCTGTTAACCGATGAACAACGGTACTCTTCCCTGCATTAGCAAATGACACCTTCTTTGCATCAAGAGTCGCTGGATTCACTCGCTCGCTGAAAGTCAATATCAATTGACCCTCATCCATATCAAGATCGAACGAAGAAACGGATGGGCCTTTTGTATCCGGCAAAAACGTAGTCACTTGCTTTCCAGCAGTATCCGCAATACCATCAACTTGATTATCTGACATGTCACTGACTGCACCATTCGTGAACGACAGAAAGGTAGTTTCTTTCGAGTTCAAGAAATTATCTCGAGAAGTAACAAAATCAACATCAGCTGATCCAAGTTGTATTGCAATGATTTCACTGTTGCCTGGCGTTGAGACACTCGAAGAAACTGTAAGCGTTCGCTTCAAAGATGACGAATCCCTGTTATTAGCCTTGCTTTGCACGGTAAAGGAAGAAACTGCCACACTGCTCTTGTTCACCACTTCACTAAAAGTTAGTGTGAGAACGTTGTCTGACAAATCATAGCTGAAATCCCTCAAAACTGGCTTGGTTATATCATCGTCCACAGTACCAGCTACTGCAGTGTCTTCCTGCGCTTCTCCCTTATTGCCACTCAAGTCCTCAATAGCGCCAGCCTTCAGAGTCATGAATGTATTCGAGTTAGAAGTGGCGAGACCCGCATTAGCCCTAATTGCATTGAAGTCCACCTCACCAACCGTCAAAGTAAGTACATCAGAGTCATCCGTCGGCGTAGTAGTCGCTGCAGTCAGAGCTTGTGTATTAGAAGGAGAGACTGCCTTGTCTTGGATTGTCAAGCTTGTTACAACAAGATCTAAACCCTTCACTAGTTCCGAAAATGTCAGTGACAGCAGCGCCATATTGAGATTGAGAGAAAATGAAGTCAAAGCTGGAGCTGTGCCGTCTTTAGTAGACTCTTGAACCTGCTTTCCAGCAGTGAGTGCATTGATCGAGTTTCCTGCGGTATCAGTGGCCAGTCCAGCTTTGAAAGTCAAGAAAGTGCTATCTGCATCGACAGCCAGATTTGGATTTTGCAGAATTGCATTGACATCTGCAAGCAACAAGGATACGTGAACAACAGTCGAGTCACTGCTCGTTGTGACGGTACCACCAGTCAAAGTACGCAAATCAGTACCCGGATTATTTGAAGATTTCTGAATAGTCACAAAATTTGAGTTAAAAGAATTTTTCTCAACTGGTTCATCAAACGTTAGCTTAAGCAGACTACCATCTAGATCCAAGTCAAAATTTCGTAAGACTGGTTTAGTACTGTCAGCTGTATAAACATCTACCTGCTGACCTCTTCCATCAGTCACAGCATTCACATCAAATGAATCGACACCATCAATCAGACTGGCTGTAATTGTAACAAAGGTGTCTCCTTCTTTTGTTGCTAGACCGGCAGTTTTCTTCAGAGAGTTCAGATCGGATTCATTCAGACTGATCACTATATTGAATCCGTCCTCGCTAGTAGTCGACTTGCTCTTAGCAGTTAGAGAAACTCGTTTGTCTGTCGCAGACGTAATGGCATGTTGCAAAGTGATCTGATCAACCTTCAACGTGGCAAACTGGACAACATCATTAAACGTCAGTGTCATCACACCACTGTTCATGTCGAGACTAAACTTGCTCAGACTTGGACCAGTTGTATCAGAAATGTACGTTGTCACCTGTTTCCCAATAATTAAAGCATCACTACCGAGATCGAGGTAATTCTTGAATGCGGTAGATTCATGAGTAAGGTAAGTGTTAGACTCTGCAGTAGCAATTGAAGAATTTGACTTAAGATTGACGAGCACGATTTCTGAAAGATCCACAACTACTTCCCTCACAGTACCATTGGTAGAAGTCGTGCTGCCTGATAGTTTTTCCGAAACACCACCAGTGCTACTTGACTGAAGGCTGAATCTCGCATAGTCTACAGTGGAGACCTTGACAGGCTCATCATAAGTCAGAGTCAAAGAATTCGAGTTCAAATCAAGAGTAAACTCTGAGACTACAGCTGGTGAAGTATCCTCAATGAACTGCCTCACTTGCAAAGCGTCCGTATTAGAAATGACAGTAACAACATTATCAGACATGTCCTTGATAGCTTTAGACGCAATAGCAATAAACGTATCATCTTTCTTCGTTGCCAAGGAAGTCGAAACTTTTAATTTCTCTGCATCAGACAACGACAGTGTCACTATGATGGTGGTACCATCAGCAGACGTGCTCTTGCTATCTGTAGATAAAGACTCTTGCAGACTAGCGTCAGTAGCGCTACGTCTTCCCTGAATAGTCAAACCATCTGCTGACAAAGTAGTTGCCGAAACCGACTCATCAAACACCAACGTCAGAGTGTTGTTAAATAAGTTCAAGTCAAATTGGGTGAGCGTTGGCGAAGTGGTATCACCTTCTAATTTATGTAGAGTCGTTTCAAGAAGATTTGTCACACTACCTGATGGATACATTTGAAGACTGTTATCATTCATGTCCATGACAAAGTCAACTGCCTCAATAGTCAGAATGCAGTCAGAGTCTTTAGTGCAAAGATTTCTCTTTGACTTGATGTTATTCAGATCATCGCTGTGCAACTGAAAAATGACAACCCGATCATTCTTACAGTATGATGAATTACACTCAGCTGCCTTAGTCAACATGTAATATCCAGTTGTGCTGGATGAGGTGGTCAACCTAGCATCACGCAAAGCCAACTTAGTGAAACTTAACGTACTGACATTCACAGGCTCTGTAAATAACAGAGTTAAACGACCAGTATCTAAATCAAACAAACTAAACTGGCTCATTTTTGGTTGAGTCGTGTCTGCAGTGAATGAGTTCACTTGAACTGCTGAGCCATCGCCCTTGCCAGCAATGCCTAAACCCACCATGTCCTTCACAAATGAGTCCTCATGTGACAAGTAGCAATTCGAATTCGAAGTGCAAAGCGTCAACAACTTGATTTGATCAAGATCAGCTACACTGAAGTCAATTGTTAGAACAGCTTTGTCTCCAGCTTGAACTGCGCTGGTTGTAAGAGTGATTTCAACAGTTTTGGTCGCCTTGTCCTGCAATGTCAGTCTGCCAATCTCCAAAGAGGACACATTCATTGTCTCAGTAAAACTCAAAGTCAGCTGGCCAGAATCAAGGTCAACGTCAAACTTAACCAGGACCGGTTTTGACGAGTCTGCAGTAAAATTCGTCACCTGTTTTGCGGCAGAAACAGCTATCTCTGTTACGGTGTTCCCACCCATATCCAAAATGGCATCAGGATTGAGAGACAGAAATGTTGAGTCCTTGTCAATGGCAAGTCCAGTCTTAGCCTTCACTTCGTTAATGTCAGCAACTGCTACAACAAAAGTGACTTTTGTACCATCAGCGCTAGAGCTGCTTCCTGAAGTGAGAGTATACGTTTCTGTAGTGCCCCCAGCTAAGTTTTGAAGAGTGAAATACTGACCAGACAGACTACTGGAATTGACAGTCTCATCAAAACTCAAAGTCATAGTATTGGAATTCATATCTAAATTGAAAGACACCAGATTCGGACTTGTGATGTCATTAACAACACTAGAAGATTTCACTGCTGTTCTGGCCTCTAATTCATTGCCAGCCACATCCTTGATCAAACCAAGAGTTACGGTAAGGTACGTATTGCTTCTTGTTGTCCCAAGACCCGTCTCCTTCTTCAGTGCATTCAAGTCCTTAGCCAACAAACTGACAATGGCAACAGTGTTTTCAGTCGAAACAGCTGTACCGCCAGTTAACTTTAGAAGAGGAGTCTTTGTTTCATTTGAAGTACTGTGAATGGTGACTTTTGTTCCAGCAAACGTTGCACCATCAATCCCCTCATTAAAGGTCATCTCCAACTGCCCTTCATTCAAATCCAGAGAAAATTCGTCCAATTTTGGTTGAACAAGATCAGCAGTAATAGCCTTAGCTTTCTGAGCTGATGTGGGATCAATTGCCTGTATGTTATTCCCTGACATATCTTTCAGTGCACCAGACGCAATGCTCAGAAATGTACTGTTGACAGTTGTACCTAGTGGCAACTTGCTTCTAATGGTCAATAGATCAGTTGCAGAGACCTCAATCTGAACTGTTGCTGAGTCTTTCGTCGAAGGAATTCCTCCAGTGAGAGTAGCCAACTCTGTGCCACTTCCACTAGCCTTCGACTGGATAGTGAACTCTGTTGGCAAAAGTGTGCTGGAGTCTATGGTTTCATCAAACGTCAGTGCCAATATTAGAGGTGGAGTCCCATCACTCATTTGCAGTTCAAAAGACTCAAGTTTGGGCCCTGTGCTGTCAGGAATGACCGACTTAGCTTGGATGGCATTAGATGCAGTAATTGGCGTCACCTTATTGCTGTTCATATCCAAGATAGCATCGGAGTTTACGACCAAATACGTAGTTGACGTGTTAGCCGCCAGTCCTGTCTTGGCCTTCACCTCATTCATATCAGTAGAAGAAATCACAAGGTTAACAGTAGATCCGTCATTGCTAACGCTGCTTCCACTCGTAAAACTGTAGGAATCTGTCGCACTAGAAGCCAAATTCTGCAACTTGAAGTGCTCACCTCTTAATGTACTAGCATCAACAGGTTCAGAGAAGGTCAATGTTAGTGTGTTCGAATTCAGGTCGAGATCAAATGACACCAAACTGGGTCGATTCTCATCTTCTGTCACACTAGTTGCTTTCAAAGCTGTTCGTTCTTCTGCATCATTTCCAGCCAAGTCTTTCATAACGCCACTCTCAACAGTAATGTAAGTGTTATTAGTACTGGTCGCAAGACCCGTTTCCTCTTTCAAGTTGTCCAAATCTGAACGTGTTAAAGTAACCTCCGCCACAACACTGGAATTCACAGTTGCACTGCCTCCTCTAAGTGTTAAAAGTGGCTTGCTGGTCTCATTACTTGAACTGTGAATTGTCATCTTTGCACTGGACAGCGTAATAGAATCCATTGCTTCATTAAATGTAAGTTGCAGTTTTCCTTCATCCATGTCTAGAGAAAATTCATTCACTTTTGGCTGAATGAGGTCAGCAGTTATGTTGCTAGCCTGTTTAGCATCATTACCAGCAATAGCCTGGACATTCTGAGCAGCCATATCTTTCACGGCTCCGGATGCAATGCTGAGAAACGAGTTACTAAGAGCAGTCCCCAATGGAGATTTGCTTCGAATGCTTGCCAAATCTGCAGCAGACACAGATATCTGCACGGTAACTGCATTAGCTGACGATGGAGTTCCGCCAGTTAGAGTCACAAAATTAATCTGAGTAGCCACTACTGATGACTGCAATGTGAACTTAGTCACACCTAACGTACTGGCATTCACAGTCTCACTAAACGTCAGCTCCAATATCAAAGGAGGTGTACCTCCGACCATCTTCAGCTCAAATGATTCTAATGTAGGTCTTTCAGTATCGAATGTGTAGCTCGTTGCTTGAATAGCAGATCCATTACCAATAGCTAGAGAATCAACCCCTTCTACGTCTCTAATCACCCCAGCATTCATTAGCAAAAACGTATTAGAATTAGCAGTTGCCAACTTGTCATTAGCTTTGATGGCGTTAAGATCATCATCGCTCAACTGCACCACAATTTCCTGGCCTTCGAGGCTTGCTGTGGTTCCACCTGACAACTTGTGCGCCTGTGTGCTGGTCAAAGCGTCCACTATTGACATAACATTTGCAGTCAAAGAAGTAGGATTGACTCTCTCACTAAACGTCAACACCAGCTCGCCAACATTCATATCAAGACTGAACGCATCCACAGTCGCCTGCTTAGTGTCAGATATAAATGTCTTCGCTTGCATTGCAGTTGTCGATAAAACAGACCTAATGTCGTTGCCAGCCATGTCCTTGACAGCCCCAGTTGCAAAAGACAAATAAGTACTATTTCTTGAATTCACAAAATCCTTTTTCGAAGTAATGAAGTCGACGTCTGCTGCACCTAACTTTATGGCAATCACATTGCTGTTATCTGCTGTTGTTACTGTTGACATAGAAGTAAGAGCTAAATCTGTAAACCCTGAGCTGTTCATCTTACTCTGAAGAGTAAAAGACGTTACTACAACACTGCTCCTATTGACTACCTCAGAGAATGTCAGTGTCAGAATGTTGTCTGATAGATTATAAGTGAAATCGCTAAGAGTAGGCACAGAAGAATCAGGAAAAACCCTCCCGCTCACAGACAATGCCCCCTCTTGTCCCGTTCCCTTGTTACCACTCATGTCTTCAATTGCGTCAGCCTCCACAGATGTGAAAGTGTTGCTGATTGATGTTCCAAAACTAGGATTTGCTCTGATCGCGTTTATATCCGCTGCACCCAAATTCAGTGTTTGAACATCACCATTCACAGTCGGCGCAAGAGTAACAGACGTCAGCTCCTTCTTGTTACTGGGATTTGTCTTGCTTTCCTGTACAGTAATGCTGGTCACCACTAAACTTGCTCCCTTGACAGTTTCAGAAAATGTCAAAATCAAACTCTCCGAGTCCAAATCCAAAGCAAACGAGTCCAGGGAGGGAACAGTTCTGTCATCTGTAAAAGTGCTGACCTGAACTCCCATTGAAACGACAGCAATAGAGTTTTCACTAGTGTCATTAACTAGACCTGCACCAAAAGTCAAGAAAGTTGTTAAATTACTGACTGCCAGATTCACGTTCTTGGTGATAGAGTTGATATCCAGTGGAGCTATCGTCAAATCCACGACAGTCTGATCAGCATTGGTTGCTACTGATCCTGCAGTAAATGTATACTCATCAGAACCAGGTGAAACAGCAGACTTCTGAATTGTCAAAAGCCTGGAGTTGAAAGAATCTTTGTTAACAGGTTCACTGAAGGTCAACTTCAACAAAGGACCATCAAGATCAAAATCAAAGCTTTTGAGAGTGGGTCTATTAGCGTCCTCAGCAAACACGTCTACTTGCTGAGCTTTTCCGTCTGTTATAGCAATCACATCAATACCATCTACTCCATCAACAGTAGTGGCAGTCATAGTCAAATACGTATCGCTCTTAGATGAAGCAAGACCAGTAGTTGTTTTCAAAGAATTCAGATCCTCCTCGCCGAGAGTAATCACAACTTTCAGTCCGTCAGCAACAGTACTAGCCTTACTATTTGACGTCAATGTCACAGCTCGACTAGAGATGCGTGTAAGACCATGTTGGAACGTTATCTGACCTGCAATCAATGTGCTCACACTAACTACATCATTGAATGTCAGTGACAGCTCGCCTTTGTTCATATCGAGACTAGACTTAGTCAATGACGGACCTGTAGTGTCAGGCGTAAACACATTTACTTGCTTGCCTGTCACAAGTACATCACCATCAACATCGCGAAAATTTTTGAAAGCACTAGCTTGGTGTGTCAAAAATGAGTTAGCAGTACCAGTAGCAATGCTAGCATCAGACTTCAACGACACCACCACAGCCTCTGTCAGATCTACAGTAACTTCCCGAACTACACCAATTGTACTAGTAGTGCTGCTAGTAAGCTGAATCTTCCTTCCGCCAGTACTCGTGGACTGAAGAGCAAACAGCATGAAGTTCAGACTGTCAACCTTGATCGGTTCGCTAAATGTCAGAGTCAACTGATTAGCATTGAGATCAAGACTGAAGTCAGACACAGAAGGTCCTGAGACATCCTTACTGAACTGCCTCACTTGTTTTGCATCTGTATTGGGTATGACTGCAACAGTATTCTCTGACATGTCTTTGATCGCAGAACTAGCCACAACAATAAACGTGTCATTCTTTGCAGTTGCCATGGAGTTAGATGTCTTCAGCTTGGCGCCATCACCGGGAGATATTGAAACTGAAATAGATATGCCATCACTAGAAGCAGTTGCACTGTCTGTCGATAATTGTATCTGCAAAGAAGAGTCGTTTGTGTTGTTCTTCCCCTGGACTGTCAGCCCATCAGCTTTGAAAGAAGCAGCTCGGACTGCTTCACTAAAAACTAGAGTCAAAATATCAGTAGAAAGATCCAAGTCAAATTCTCTGAGAACTGGTGCTGTGGTGTCAGGCGTAAACGTTTGCAATATAGTCTCTGAAACATTCTGAACCCTGCCAGAAGGATATTTAGGAAGAGAGTTTCCAGCAATATCTTTAACAAAGCCCTCGTTCTCAAATGTAAGAATACAGTCTGAATCCTTGGTACACAAGCCAGTCCGGATTTTGATGTTGTTCAGGTCATCTTCATGTAACTCAATGATGACTGTCTTACCACTGGAACAGAATGAAGGTTCACACTTTGCTGCCTTCGTCAATTGATAGTAACCAGTCTCACTAGCCTCTGTTGTCACTCTGGCTTCACGCAAAGACAGCTTAGTGAAGTGCAGAGTGAGTACATCCACTGATTCCGTAAACAAAAGAGTCAATCGACCATTGTCCAGATCAAACACGCTAAATTGACTCATCTTTGGTTCTGTAGTGTCCTTGGTAAATGTATTGACTTGAACAGCTGAATCGTCACCTATAGCTGTAATAGCTCTGCCTGCCATGTCCTTCACAGTTGAATCTTCAAACGACAAGAAACAGTCAGCTTTAGATGAGCACAGTGCTAACCGCTTTACTTCATCAAGATCAGTCACACTGAAATCAATTGTTACAACAGCCGCGCTACCAGGTGTAGAAGTACTAGAAGTTAGACGATGACTTACAGTATTGTTGACCTTGTTCTGCAAATTCAGCTTGCCAATAGTGAGAGTCCTCTCATCCACGATCTCGCTGAAGTTTAGCAATAGCTGACCAGAGTCAAGGTCGACATCAAAGTTGTTCAGAACCGGTTTGGTTTGATCACTAGTAAAGTATGTAACCTGTTTTCCTTCAATAATGGTAATCTCGTTCACTTTATTTCCACTCATATCCGAGATGGCATCTTCAGTCAAAGCCAAAAACGTGGTCTGCATGCTGATGGCCAAGTTAGTGTTTTCTTTTATTTTATCAATATCACTGCGTGGTATGACAAAGTCTATGCTAGTCCCGTTTGCACTGGTACTGATTCCTGATGTAATTTTGTAGAAGTCTGCAGGGCCAATTACTGCAGGCTGAAGAGTGAAATGCTGCCCTCTCAAACTACTGGCATCTACAGTCTCATCAAAGGTCAATGACATAATGCTCAAATCCATGTCTAGATTAAATGACACCAAGCTGGGCCTCGTTGTGTCAGCACCTATACTCATAGCTTGCAACGATGACCTCTCCTCCATCTCATTACCAGCAACATCTTTGATTGCTCCAGCACCTACAGTGATGAAAGTATTACTAGTTTTTGTCCCCAAACCAGTCTCCTTCTTCACCGCATCCAAGTCACTGGTGACCAACTTAACAACTACTTCTTTGCCAGCGATGGTAGAAGCGTTACCTCCTGTCAACTTCTGCAAAGGAGTTGCTGTTGCATCTGAAGAACTGTGAATAGTGACTCTGGTTCCATCAAATGTTGAAGCATCCATGTCTTCATTAAAAGTTAGTTTCAACTCCCCTGTGTTCAAGTCCAAAGTAAAGGTTTCCAACTTTGGTAGAACAAGATCAGCTGTAATAGCACTAGCTTTACGAGCATTTGTTCTAGGAATAGCATTGACGTCTCTGGCAACCACATCTTTCACTGCCCCCGTTGCAACACTCAAGAAAGTCATGTTAACACTAGTGCCAAGAGGCCATTTGTTTCGAATTGTTACCAGATCAGCATCTGAGACTTCTATCTGAACAACTGCTGCATGTTGAACTGACGGTTTTCCACCAGTTAGAGTAAACAAATCTGTAATCGACCCATTAGCCTTTGTCTGCAACGTGAATTTAGTTGGAGACAACGTACTAGCATTTACAACCTCATCAAATGTCAGCTCCAATATCAGAGGAGGAGCTCCATTAGTCATCTTCAGTTCAAAGGAAGTCAAAGTAGGTCCAGCTGAGTCAGAAGTAAAGTTGCTCACTTTCATGGCAGCAGATGCCGTAATCTCTGTCACCTTGTTGCCATTCATGTCCAAAATAGCATCAGAGTTCAGAACCAAGAATGTAGTTAATTCACTAACAGCCAACCCTGTTTTAGCCTTTACTTCGTTCACATCACTGTCAGGAACAAAAAATTCTATGATAGTTCCATCAAAGCTGCTGCTACTGCCACTCTTAAAGCTGTATGAAGTAGTGGCTTCTGAGGCTGAGTTTTGCAAAGTGAAATGCTCACCTTTCAGTGAACTAGAATCAACAGTCTCAGAAAATGACAGTGTCAGCTTGGCGGTGTTCAAATCAAAGTCGAAAGACACAAGCTTTGGACTACTCGTGTCCTCAGCAACAGCCGCAGCTTTGAGTGCCGTGTTTGGTTCCACGTCGTTACCAGCTATGTCTTTAATTGCTCCCGCTTCAATCGTTATATAAGTGTCGTTAGTGCTTGTTGATAGTCTGGTTTCCTTCTTTAAAAAGTCTAAGTCACTTGCTACCAATGTAATCTCAGCCACAGTCTTTGGACTTGCTACAGCAGTACCACCTGTCAGTTTCAACAGTGGTGTCTGTGTCTGATCAGTTGAACTGTGAATTGTGATATTGGTCGCACTCAAAGTAGCATTGTCAATGTCTTCATTAAAAGTGAGTTTCAGCTTGCCTTCATTCATGTCAAGCGAGAATTCCGTCAACTTGCCTTGGACAAGATCTGCAGTAACTGCACTAGCCTTAAGACCCATAGCACGTGCAATCATTTCAACTGTATTGTTGGATGTATCACTGACAGCTCCAGAAGCAACACTAATAAAAGTGTTGTTTACATCCGCACCAAGAGGAGATTTACCACGAATGTTAGCAAGATCATTATCCGTCAGTGTAATTTGAACAGTTGCAGCATCAGTGGAAGATGGTGTTCCACCAGTAAGAGTAAAAAAGTTTGTGTCAAAAGCATTCTTCTGCTGCTGCAGTGTAAACTTGGTTGGTACTAATGAGCTAGCATCAACAGTTTCATCAAACGTCATTTCCAAGATAAGAGGAGGCTTTCCCTCACTCATTTTCAACAAGAAGGATTCCAACTTAGGACTTGTTTCATCTTTTATGTATGTTGACGCTTGAAGAGCTGAGCTATCTGCAATTGAAGTCGCAGCAATGCCTTCAACATCATTTATCACACCAGCTAACATCCGAACATATGAGTTGGACGTAGCAGTAGCCAACTGGCCATTAGACTTCAATGCATTTAGATCAGTCTTTAGCAACTCTACAACAATGACTTTGCCCTCTGTACTATTAGTACTTCCGCCTGTCAGTTTATGCACTGTTGTACTATTTGCAGCATCCACAATAGAAATAACAGAGGCGTTGAGACTAGACGGATTCACCCTCTCACTGAAAGTCAATCGCAGTTCTCCTGTATCAACATTGAGAACAAAAGAAGACAGTTTTGGTGCCTTTGCATCTGCTGTAAATGCAGCTGCAATTTTTCCATTAGTATCCGCAATGGCAGCAACTTTGTTTCCAGACATATCAGTGACAGCAGAATCAGAGAAAGACAAGAATGTATCATTCTGGTTATTTACAAAGTCTTTCTGAGATGTTATATCATCAATATCATCAGTACCAAGCTGCACAGCAATAATGTTACTATTTTCTGTTGTAGTGACTACGGAAGTTGCTGTCAACTGCCGTTTCAATGCACCTGAATCAGATCCATTAAGCTTGCTCTGTAAAGTGAATGATGAAACAGTAACACTGCTCTTGTTCACCACCTCATCAAATGTCAAAGTCAGAATATTGTCTGAATGATCATAGCTGAAATCGCTTAGAGTCGGCTGTCCTACGTCTTCTTTCACATTGCCTCCCACAGCTGAAATGCCTTCCTGTCCATCTCCTTTATTGTTACTCATGTCGACAATGGCACTGGCTTTCACTGCCATAAACGTGTTAGCTGCCTTTGTACCCAGCTTTGAGTTAGCTCTAATGGCATTGAAGTCTGCTTCCCCCAAATCAAGAGTCAAAACATCACTATTAGCAGAAGGGTTGGCTGTTGCAGAGGTCAATACCTGCTCGTTCCCTGGCGATGCAGTCTGCTCATCCTGAAGTGTGAAGCTAGTTATAAGCATTGCTGACCCGTTCACAGTCTCAGAAAATGAAAGAGTCACGTTTCCAGTATTCAAATCCAGTGTAAATGACTTCAGCTTCGGAGCAGTTATGTCTTTGGTAAATTTCGTAACTGCTAATCCACCAGCTCTGCCATCAATTGAGTTCTTGGTATCATCTTTGACAAGAGCAGCGCTAAAGGTGACAAATGTCGTTACATTACTGATTGCCAGGTTGACATTCTCTTTAATAGCACTCATATCAGCTGCATTCAGGGTCAAATCCAAAACAGTCGTGTCGATACTTGTGACTGTTCCTCCTGTGAGAGTGTGTTTGTCTATTTCAATCGTTGCTGCTGACTTTTGAATAGACAAACGACTAGCATTGAAAGATCTCTTGTCAACAGATTCATCAAAAGTTAAACTCAGAAGTGATGCATCCAAGTCAAAGTCAAAGCTGACCAGCTTCGGTTTCGTGGTGTCACTTTTGTAAACATCTACCTGCTTCCCTCGACCATCAGTTACACCAACTACATCATTTCCATCCACACCATCTACCGTACTGGCTCTCAAAGTAAGAAAAGTATCATTTTTACCAGTAGCCAGACCAAAGGTACTCTTCAATGTATTCTGATCAGCTGCATCCAAGTCAATTGTAACATCAAACCCATCACTTGTAGTGGATGTACTCTTCGTCGTCAGAGTAACTTTCTTGTCAGTTTGAGAGGTAGCCGCATGCTGGACGCTAATCCGATCAACCTTCAGTGTACTCACTTTGACCACATCATCAAATGTAAGAGTCAGTGTGGAAGCATTCATATCTAAACTAAACTTTGTCAGAGATGGTCCTTGAGAGTCTTCGGTGTACACATCCACAGCTTTCCCTGTAGCAAGGTCAGCACTAAGCAAATCAATAAAGTTCTTGAAAGCACTAGATTCATGTGTCAAGTAAGTATCTGTTAAACTGGTAGCAACCGTAACATTAGACTTTATAGAAACTAGTGCAGCCTCTGAAAGGTCAACAACAACTTCTCTCACAGTTCCAGTTGTCATGGTGGTGCTACCTGTTAGCTTGACCTCAGTTCCACCAGCAGCTGTAGACTGCAGTGTAAATAATGTGAAGTTTAGACTGTCAACTTTAACTGGTTCATCAAATGTAAGAGTAAGCTGGTTGGTGTTCAAATCAAGGCTAAATTTAGATAAAACAGCTGCTGACGTGTCATTAGTGAACCTTCGAACTTGCTTTGCTGCTGTACTAGAAATAGGCTTTACCGCATTCCCTGACATATCGTTCATTGCAGATGTAGCTACAGCAATATATGAATCCCCTGTTTTGGTAGCAATGTTCGTTGACATCTTCAGCTTGGCACCATCTGCAGGTGCTATGTCCACTATAATTGTTGCACTATCAGATGACTCTGTGGTACTCTCAGACGTTAGCTTCACCTGCAGTGACACATCCGCAGTGTTACCATTTCCTTGAATTGTCAAACCATCTGCTTTCAAAGTTTTCGCATCAACTGTCTCCGAGAATTCTAGTGTCAAAGTGTTTGCATTGAGATCCAAGTCAAAGTTATCAAGAGTTGGAGATGTAATGTCTGGTACAAATTTATGTAAAAGTGTCTCTGCTGCATTGGCTGTCGTACCCGACTCGTACTTGCCAAGTTTGTTTCCCGCCATGTCCTGGATAAAATCATCTTCTTCCAAAGTAATAATACAGTCAGAGTCTTTTGTGCAAAGACCTCTCTTAGACTTGATACAATTGAGATCTACATTATCCACCTCTAGTACCACAGTTGCACCATTCTTACAAAATGCAGCGTCACATTTCCCGTCCTTTGTGACATTGCAGTAGCCAGTTGTGCTCGTCTTTCCTGTCAATTTGGCATCTCGAAATGCTAGTTTAGTGAATTTCAGTGTGCTAACGTCCACTGCTTCAGTGAAAGCAATAGTTACCCTCCCCGAGTTAAGATCAAATTCACTAAAACCAACAGTTGCACTGATCTCGGGTGCTGTGACATCAGGAGTAACAAGTGCCGCTGCAGTATATGGTGACCCTTGCGTAAACTCTGTCGTACCATTCTTCGTGCCAAAGCCTGCTTTGACCTCTAAAAAGGTGTTTGTTGTATTCGTACCTAATGTTGTCTCCAGTTTAATGTTATCTAAGTCTTTGGCATCAATTGTGCATGATGCTTGATCATTGGCAGCATCTAGTGTCCCATTACCTGAGTTTGTCAAGGTGACATTTTTCACACCATTGGCTGTCGAGTGGATAGTCACTTTGGAACAGTCAGGCTTCACACTTAACACTGAGTTAGCTTCGAACGTTAGTACTAAAGTACTAGCATCAACATCCAGACTCCACTCCTTGAAGTTTGGTTGAGCAGCTACAAACAGCAACAATATTAACTTTTTTGTCTTGGCCATTCCTTTCTACAAATGGATGCAACACTGACAAATAACAAGCTATTAACTTAATTGCAAAATTTACAAGATAAACAAGCTGATGGGCATTCACAGGATTAGGTATAGATGTACCAACCCACACGCGAATCCGACCCATTCACGAACAGATTCTTTCCATACACAAATATGAACCATTCGCGGATGGATTGAACCATTGGCGAATTAGTTTAGAAGTGTTTGTGAAATTGTTACTCATACTCTCTCATGCAATCTGTCAGCTCATATCTTTGGAATATGATGTAAACGTGAACCGTCGAGTTGATTAGTTGAGTTGAAATTGCAAACAAATTAAAGTCAACAACAAAAAGAGAATTTCAATTAAGAAATTTTATAACAGGTAGATTGACTAATCGGTAAGCTCTTTCTCGTACGTAATATCAAAACCGTGGAGTTTCCTTGCAGGCTTCTCCTGGAAATCTCAAATTTTTAACCCGTATGCAAAGTTCCGTACTGTTCAACCCATTAGCAAATGGTTTAGATTCGCGTATGGGTCGGAACATAGATACCATAGATTACTCAACACAAACAGGCAGCCAATCCAACAGGCTTGCAACCAAACAAACACACATAACATTAGAACAGAAAAATACAAAAAACAAACCACATACGCCATACAGACTGTATTCAGAGCTCAATACTCAATATCAACAAGCCACGCCCATGTCTCCTCCAAAACTCCCCGAAAGGGGACCAACAAGCAACACAACCAATAATCAGTAATACAATCCCAATCCATTCCAAATACACCACAACTCCACGGATTTCATACAACAAACGAAATACACAAATGACAGTAGGCGTGGTCAAGGGCAACTCACCTGCTGAGACTAGCAGCATTGTCCACACTGCGGCCCACGAGGCCTGCGTCAGAGGGTTTCGTCGAGTTCCTGCCATCGCCTCACAAACGAACGAGCGTCGGACGACGAACGAGAACGCTTAGACGGCAGTGGAGGGGATGCAAGTGCCGATAGAGCACTCTTGTCAGAGAAGTGATAAAAATAAGACGCTCGCAATCGCCTGCAAGCGCGCTAACAAACTGCAAAACGACAGAAAGCAAAAACACTGTTAACTACCGGTTCCCGCGCAAAGAAACGGAAGCCATTGAAAGAAAGACAAGCGCGCTAGCACTAACCTGTTTACGTTCAAACAGAAGATAATCGCGTCGAATAGAGCGTAACGAAGCTGTCTTGCAACGCTACTCGTAGATCGACCGGCTGCACCACGCTGACGTCGTACAGAAATGTCTGGTGGGAGGAGCCATTCACAATGAGGCGTGACCTAGCGACTATCGACAAATAAATAGTAGATCACGTGACGCTGGACGACACACATTTGCCGACAAAAAATTTGTCACTAAAACAGGTTGCTAAACAGAGCTCAGAATACTCTGCACAAAAACTTCGTTGCTAATAAATCGATGCAACTCACTTTCCAGAACCATTAGCTGCACCTAGATAACAAACAATCAATAATGCATTAATATTAATGACTCCATTGGACAGTTATTGATGCCCACCTGTCTCAGACGTACTTCTTTAGCCTTTCCTATACATAAAACTCCGCGAGCTTCTAAAAGACTACAAACGTTTACAAAGTCACTCCTGTCGATGGAGTCGACTTTGTGTTCAAGACAAATGTGCCTGTATCGATTGTAGAGTTCTCCGAGTGTCGCCATTTTTCGTTTCTTCTCTTTCCAGAGGACCAGGATGGTGCACATGGTGAGTTTCTGCTGAAGTGGGAAGTCCGGTTGACTCAGTGAGGATCTCGATTGCCAGTCGGTAGACATCATGTTTGATAGAGACACCAGCTGGGTTTGTCCAGAATTGTTCTCCACACGTCGTCGTTTCGAGTTTCTCTCAAATTTGGATTGTTCCACAGCTCGCCTATGAGACATGAAAAGCAATTAGCTATACATGAAACAACAATGTCTACCATTGTGTAACAATTTGAGAAACATTCCCTGTGTGAAAGAATATAACCTCTTGTTTAGAAGGACAGTGTTATGAACTAAACTATCTGTCTGTCTGTCTTTTGTTGTTTGCAAGGGCTTTTGTATTGTTTACAAGAACTGGTTTGCTTTTACAAAATCCTAGCATATGTACAAGTAGAATCTCTATGAGAATAAGGTAGCTGTCTGTCTGTCTGTCTGTCAAAGAACGTTTATTGAAAACATCATGTCTGTCTGTCTGTCTGTCTGTCTGTCCGTCCATCGGTCCGTCTCTCTGTCCGTCTCTCTGTCTGTCTCTCTGTCTGTCTCTCTGTCTGTCTCTCTGTCTGTCTCTCTGTCTGTCTGTATATGTAAGCTAAACGTGGCAACTGACACAATTAGTTAAATAAATTCTTAAATTTCAGCCAAAAACAAAACTAAAGAAACATTAACACTATTCTGTCGTGTTTCACACCTGCACATACTGAGAGCTTTCCGAATGTCACCAGTCACTGCAGCAACTTTCCTTGAACAAAATTCAATAGACAAACTGTCCAACTCTATCCCAGATACCTGACACAATAGTACAGTTTAACACCAAGTATGTGGTAATCATAGTATACCATCAAATCAAAACAATTTTGCCTACAACACACTTCCATCCAAGTCAACTCAGACGCAACACAAAAATACTGACTTTACTTGTGTGTATAAATGCATATACGTAATGTGTGCATACCACATGTAATTATGGCTAAAATGCTATCTCTTTAAGTTAAAAAATCCACGACTACTACAACCTACCGTTTTCATTCTCGCTTGAATGATAGTTTGTATCTGCTCCTTCGTGTACGGGTTGAAATGCAGAAGCATTGGCTTGCCTACATCAATACAACAAGATGCATGACTCAAGCAGTATATAACAACAACTTTCTTCCTACATGCATCTCTCAAGTGAATCCTACATAGAACCCTTTCAGTTAGATCCAAAGCATTGGCGATTCCTGAACAAGATCATTGTGTATGAGTCTGACATAATCAATCTGTCTGTCTTCCTACCGATTAGTATGAGTTGTGAGTTTGGGGTAGATGGATATTCAAACAACTTGTAGAGACTGCTAACGTCCAAAGCATCCAGTTCATCAACAATCACAACTCTGTGATGTAAAGTCCAACAAACTATTAATTAGTCAACATACAGTAAACTTCATCATGTGCGCATGTGTGTGACTGTGTGTGTGTGTGTGTGTGTGTGTGTGTGTGTGTGTGTGTGCGTGTGTGTGTGTGTGTGTGTGTGTGTGTGTGTGTGTGTGTGCTGTCGTCATCGTCGTCGTAGTACACCACGTGTGCCTGTGCAAGTACATCCTTACACTTGCTGCACTGTAGCAAATTTCTTCAACTGATCAATGCTCCTTCGTGGAGACATAACCTCCATACAATTGACAAAAACACTCTTAACTCCATAAGCATCCTGTTCAAAAACATCAGCACACTCCGTCATTATCCAAACAGTCACCAACTCATACTGTAACATATCTCACCTTAATCTCCTCAACTAACTTGGTAACACATACTGACTTTCCCGTTCCTGGCGGACCCGACACATAGAGGCTACCAGACGTTCCATGTTTCAAGTGATCAGTTAGAAAGGTTCTAATCACACCACACTCTGATTCTCTGCACAAAATGGTATCAGGAAACGCGGTGCTCAGCGCTCTGTTGATTCCATCGCCTTCATATAGACAGCAAAATGAAAACGTCAAAACATGTTACTGGTGCATTACATTAACGTTAATGTTAACGTTTAGAATACACGTATCAGACTAAACAAAAGAACAAAAAACAGCCTCAGATGATTGGTTAATTAAATTTTGACTGGCAGTGACAAGTATTTGTCAGCATTCGCAAGACCAGATCAGCAAATGATTGACGATCAGGTGTTAGATCGAGTTAAGTGATAGTTAGTGATTTGTAATACCACAACACTCTCAAGATAAAGTAGCACTCTAGACCTGAATAATCTTAACAGGTCTGTGCCCATCACAGTTCACAAGGCAACCATGGTACTAGAGACCAGGGTTCTCGCTACAGCGTGGCAGTATGGTGCTGCCAGAATAATGGTAGAAAGGAGTCCAAAGTCTTACAGCTAAGGACTGTTTAACAATCCCATACTACTGAAACATGTACAATACTATATTACTTAGTAAAGGTGACAATAGCCACAAATCTAAGCTCTTACAACATAACAAGGGATGATAACCTCGTTCGAAACGTACGCATAAATGTTGATTGCAGTCCTGGATGGGCTGCCTCTGATTCTAGTCCCGGATGCCCTTCCAGTGACCCGGAAACTCTTGTTCGGGAAGTAGCACCTAGAATCTACTCTAGACTAGTTTTGGCTTCATGCGAAGCAACAACAGTAGTCCACGTCAATCAACGCCTGACTAGACAGACTCTCTGTAGTGTAGTTTGCAACCCATGAACATCGCTAAGAAGAGCTAGCTTTCTGCCAATCAAAGTTGATTTCCTTGCCAGGGCACTTGAACATATGTTACATGCAATAGTCACAACGCACAGTCTTCCTCACTTCAGATCGGCTCCAGTGCACATGTCCAACTGTAAAAAGCAGACTGCATGCGTCGTGGACCCGTCCTTTCCACCACGTTCCCAAGAATCTCTAACGAGAACCCTAAGAGACTATTTACTGTTTGCTTAAAGAAACAAATACTACTACGGTACAGCACTGGCAAGGTATCCGTGTGTGGTATCACGAATAGTACAAATATCCTGTTATCGCTATTTTTCTGTCTACTATAAAACTAATTTATAAATAACTCTACAGTACAGTTCGTACAGTACAATCATATACATCAGTACAGCTAGACGTATATGATTAAATGGTGTCTGCACTACCGCCATGACAGCTGACAGAACACAATCTTCAGCACGCCTTCCAATTGTATCATAACTCTCGTCGTATTTGGGCTCTTGTAGACAGTAACTCAACATCTCTTGTTACGAAAAGCAAAGCAAAACTAAACGTGTGGGAAGGCATTAGCACTAGAGGCATAGTGGATTTAGCGAGAACCTCAACTTGAGTCTGTATCAATCCATCTTACATGAGACTTCGTTTGAAACTGCAAACGCTTTCTATCCCAATGGTTAGAGACTGCAACAGGAAAATGCACCAGCTGACAGGTCTAGAATACCGCAAGATCAATTTTCTCGCTAGCAGAAACATTCACGTTATTGACTAGCCTGTCAACTCACCGGACCTGACGCCAATAAAAAATTTAAGGAGTTGAACAAAAGACAAAGTAGACAAGTAGCAACAAAAGAACAAGACAGAACTGGAAGCAGGGATACTAAACGTGTGGGAGGGTCTTCGGGAACTGATATCCAAAACTATTTTACGCATCTATAATAGCCGTCTACATTAATGTATTGCAAACGTTGGAGGTCGTACTAAATATTGATAGCGTAAACTCTTGTCATTGGTCTCACTCTTGCGCAGTTTTTAGACATTGTTCTTGAATACCAGACAAATCTAGAAAACCATCTATCCTACTCTGAGAGCAAGGGAATGTCTTCGCAGACAGCTGCTAGAAAAAGTTGGCACCATGTGTAACACGCTCCCACTAAAAAAAAGTCTCAATAATTATGGCACAAACTGTACTATACCATATAACTGGTTTATTTCTGCAGTCTTAAATTACTGTGATTTGAGAATTTAGAAAAAATTTCTGCACTCCACCCAGGAAGGCATTTACTGGCACACACATGTACATGTGTCGGAACAGTGACTTCCTGGGACTGAGCATAGGCCTAAATATCTCCGAATTTTATTTGTCCACACCGTGATGTCTTCACAGAATTCGGAGAAAATAACCAGTTATATACAGTATTAGATACAGCAGTTCAACACTGCTAGTAATTAAAATGTCTAAATTCGTTGTTTATTGTTAAATACTATCAAAAATCAATTAATCTTTTCAGAATATATGTATTTGAATGTCCCGGATACAACCTCTCTAGCTGGCACAAAAAAAGGTACAAAATTGAGCATTCAAAACATAGGACAAAAACTAGAGGCGCAAGTCACTTCCAACACTGTTAAATTCCCTGCCAACAAAAACAGCACAGTTTACCGTCTTCTTTCTCTCCTTCATCGCGCTTCCGTTTCACTGTCTGACGAGAAGCGACTTTAGTACAACGCAGAGATAATTTGCGAATGGGAACGCCAATCATCATCATTCGTTTGAGATGAAGAAGGAACGAGTCTTCAGCATTCGAGTAGTTGTTATCACAGCCAATCAGCGACGCCTGTTCTGGTACCGCTCGTTCACTTGTCGAAATGAGCGCGAAACTTTCGCGGGTCATGTTTGTCACGTGATTGTTGGCGTAGCCTTGGAGTTCGGACCTCTTAGTACGCGAGGTAACGCATATTCAAATCAAATATTATTCTTGTCATTGACTATTCTAGCAATCAACCAAACACCATACGGTAATCACACATGGATTATTGTATTATTACTACAGTATCGTAATATTTCTGTTGGACACCTCGATATGCTAATACATGAACAACAAAAAATAGCTGTTTCTAAAATCCGTGCATTTTCAATTGCTCTTCAGTGCACAGTCCAATTCTTGTCAAAAAAGTTGCGATGTTGTTTCGCTGATCACCCTGAAACTGAAGCACTTCTCCATATTCAGGATGCTCCACAACCGTCCCATTGCAAGCAAATTCCTACGACACAAAAGGATATAACACGATGTCTTTCTACAGCTACATAACTGACTGACAAGTGCTGAATGTCATAACATTGAATTTCTTCACTCAAACTGTAGCCTACATGCAAAAATTTTTATTGTTAATAATTTAATTAAAATAATTGAAGCTAAGCTTTCACCCCACTTCCTTCGCAATGACCCTCAACTGCCCATTGTTTCCTCAACAAATTCTGTCTGTCATCAAATGTCAGGAATTGAGACATAGGGAAGATGGAAGTTTCCCCTGGCTTCTCGGTATCTCGTTGAGTTCCCAAATAATATTAGTATGACAGGAAAAATAATTTTTCACAATGGCCTTTGCAGACTGCTGACTCGTATGTTATATTTCTGTATTTCAAACAAGATCCTACTATTTGCAAACACAAATTAGACTGCTCTAGTAAAATGCTCTCTCCTACACCTCGGTTGTTTGTGATTGGCTGTCTGTCCATTGTGACAGTCTATGGTTGCCATGTACTACCAAACGTGAATACTTGACTCAAGAGCTGTTTGACCAGACTAGAAATGTGACACATTCCAAACAGACATACTCACATTGCCACACACAAAGTGGTCAGCCATAGTAAGTATTAAGTATACTATTTGCTCAGTCCCACAACTTTTACAACGTCCTGCTTCTCTCTGACTCTCAGCTGAATTATGATACTCACTATGAGTTAACAAATATGTAAACGCTTTGGATGAATTTAAATACAGAATTAGCTAAGCTGACAACATTCTTGCAACCAAAAATGCAAACAGTTCTACTAGTACTCCATGAGTGATCCCAGACATAGAGTCAAAGACTACTGTTCAGTGTTTTCTATTTACAAGATACCAATTATCAATTAAATTAAAGGCAGAAACGTGTATTACAAGTAAGATATTTATGCTTGATCTTCTGGAGGTTTTTAAATATTTCCATACATAATGTCACACCAGAAAACTACCGTCCGTCTGACACTGACCCAATCGTCACAAATACGCGAAGTATTCTTGTGAATACTTTGTATTTAAAAACATCTACCAATCGATGACTCACTCGTTTCGCATATCTGACGAGCTTCTTCTTGTCGTAATCGTCTGAGATTCCTTGGACAGTCGTCAATGTCTTGCGACCGTTCCGCTGTTGAATACGGATGTGAATGTGACCGCTCTGTACACCCTTGCTATCCGACGTGTCCGCTGCAGCGTCAGCAAACGGATCTAAAACAAGAAAGCAATCGGACGTCACCTACTGGAGTCCCAAACAAAATGTAAAACGAAGTAAACGTTTCACCATATGCCTGAAGATTCTGGATAGCTGCCATTGCTCAAAAATCACTAGACAAAGAGATGAACGTAGAAAGGTCGCTGACACAAAGATGTCGTAGGTAGATATCAATATGGTTTTATGTTCTTGCATCCCAGACCGTTACTTGTAGACAGTTTGTTTTAACCCAAGGTTTTCAATTAGTCACTGTTTACTACTGTAGTTAAAACTTTTAACACGATGTTAGTTTTAAAGTAACAAATTATAATGTATTGATTAATAAATGTTAGCTCAAAGTGCTGACATGTAAAGTACTACTAAAACGCCTAAACGTTAAAGTTTGTGCGCTGTTGAAAGTGCGCGTAGCCCTCGATGCCCTATCCAATAGAAAATGCGCCAAGTTGTCTCCGTTCAGGTCCCGTATGTGACAAAGTTCAAACATCGTGTTAGCAGATCTTTGCAACAGTAAGACTTAATGTAGGTGTTAGTGCGTTACCTGTTGTGTCATTCCTGAAAAGTAGGGGTCTCGTCAACATTTTCCACCCGAATGTGTTGAGTGTTTGTTACACCGGACACTAACTGCCTTGTTCTGCTGATATTAGCACGTGCGCAGATCAGCACGTAGCAATACAAATCGTCTATAAAACGGTCGAGGGTTTCGATCTAGTAACTGCTTGATTTCTAGGTTGAATGTTGGTTTCTGTGCTTGAGTTGATCGAGGATGTGGAGTAGCAGCACAAGTTTGTCTGACACGACAGATGAGGTAATTTACTCTAATTATAATAAATGGTAGGCAGTTGTAATATTGAAATCGATGGACGCACTATGAAAGAGACAGATAGACATGGTATTTTTAGAAATTTTTGGATTTTAAATTTTTATTATAAAATCTTTAAATCACAGTTTATATCTATTTTACACTCAAAATCATATTTAACTACAATTTTTAGTATTAGTTCATATATATAATATATAAATTATAATACATATTGTAATTACTGGTAGCCATTTTGATGCTCTGGTTGATGCTCTGATCAAGGTTGATGGACGAATTGGCCTGAAAAGTTGACCATCGGGGTAGAAATAGGATTGTCACAACATGGGATAGGTTGTGTACGTCAACGTGTGAGGTTGCAGACTACCGTGTAAATTATTACGTACAGCTGAGAATGGCGAACTTGTGTTAGTTAGGATGTTATGAGGCTGTTTAAAATGGTTTCTTGATTTTTTACTTTTATGTTACATGTTTGTGTGTAATTTGTCTCCTCTATTGTCATTTAGCGAGTGCAGAGATCTCTGGTTGCCTTGTTTTGATTGTTGTTATTAATACTTCTAGTCTTCTGGAGACGAGTCAAAGGTGATCTTTGACTATCCGAGACAGCCACCTAGCTATGAAAACCTCAAAGACAACATTTACTTGCAGCCTGTGTAAGTGCCAACAGTTGCTTCTTGTTTATCTATTGAGGATTGATTTCTGGCTGAAGACAATACTCGTGGGTGTCACACAGCAGATCTCTTAGTGTGTATAACATTGTGTGTTCTGTTTGTATGTCTAGACTTTAAATCATTGTAGTTATGTAGTAGCAAGGCAAACAAAGGAGTTAATTTGTGTGTATTAATTAATTAGGACACACAATTAAACCTTAGTGAGCAAACGCATGCTGGAGTGTGGTTTCTGACACTTATTGCATGTGACCTTTGTATACATAGAATGTGACATTACCATAAGCATATTGCTTCCAGGAAATTGTATCATGGCACCTACTAACAATAGCTTAGGATTAGGTTAAACTGAAGTTGTGCTTCATGGGATACAATGGATTTGTAGTGTTGCTTTTATCACCCGAGGCGTGAAACGCTAGGGTACAGTAATTACTTTCTGGTTGTAATTTAAGAATTTGTAAATTACTATTTATTGAAAGTAGCTATATAAATTAATGTATTTGGGATTTGGGGCGTGTGTTGACTTTCAACAATGCTTGTACAGATTGCTACTTATTGTGAGTATTTATTATCTGCTTCAGTATGTTCTTCATTCCAGTTCTACTTGTGTGAAGCAGCTTTTTGTGTTTGTAGCCAATTGTCCAAGGCAAGTAAAAAAGCTAAGAAAATGGTTTGTGAGTGTGTCTATGATCCGGGTAATGCTTGCACATTTACAATCACTTAGAAATAGTAAGTTTACACGCATGCTATTGTAGACACCGATGAAGATGGTGGTTGTGGAGAAGACTGCCTTAATAGACTTCTCATGATTGAATGGTAAGTGAGATGTGCATGTGTGGCACTCTGTCATACATATGAACTCTAGTTTGCTGATAAAGTGAGTGATGCCGCATATTCTGATGTTTATTGTTTGTAACAGCAATCCAAAATGTTGTCCTTGTGGTGAGTTCTGTATGAACCAACGATTTCAGAAGGTTATTTCGATAATGGCGTACGGTATTGGTTGTTTAGTTAATTGTGTACAACTGTAGGGTCAGTATCCAAAGCTAGAGGTGTTTGATGCTAGACGCAAAGGGTTTGGTCTGCGGGTACTAGAAGATGTGCCAATGTAAGTGTTTCAGGTTTTCAGATGGTGGAATTGTTTTGATGTTCGACTTGTTCTGTGCATTCATGTGTCCATCATGCATGGTACATGTGTGCATACGTGTGTGTGTGTGTGTGTGTGTGTGTGTGTGTGTGTGTCTGTGTCTGTGTCTGTGTCTGTGTCTGTGTCTGTGTGTCTGTGTCTGTGTCTGTGTCTGTGTCTGTGTCTGTGTGTGTCTGTGTCTGTGTCTGTGCGTGTGTGTGTGTCTGTGTGTGTGTTTGTGTGTGTGTCTGTGTGTGTGTGTGTGTGCGTGAGCGTGTGCATGTGTGTTACTTTTTGTCAGTCTGTTTCTATCTCATTTATGTGATATGGGTTGTATGACTGTATATATTGGGTTTTACAATAGGGGAGCATTTGTTATTGAATACCTCGGCGAGGTATGTACTGACAAAGAGTTCAGAAATAGAACGAAAATGTATGCAAAAGCCAGACTGAAGCATCACTACTTTATGAAACTAAAGGGCAATGAGATAATCGACGCCACCAAGAAAGGAAATGAATCTCGTTTCATCAACCACAGCCACAGCTGTGATCCATCATGTGAAACACAGAAGGTCAGAAATCATATGCAAAACTGTTGAAATGTAATCCAAAATGTATCAACAGCACTGTTGGGTGGACAGTATTTTGCTTGTCAGAGTACTGTTAATTTATTGTTTTTGCTTACATTATATTTCTAAAATTTGCATTAGAAGTGTTACATGCAGATAATACCATTATATGTGAATCACTGTCGACAACTGTCAAGCTCTTACTTGCTTTGCTGTATATGCGAGATTGTAGTTTACATCAATACAACAGAGCTTCACATTGTGAGCATGCTGCATAACATGTGCATTGCACACTGGTTGCAGTCATTTGATATATCAAAACCAAATGCTTAAATAGACAGGAAAATAATATACCAAACATAAATAACAATTACATTGAATGTACTTGTAAGGGTAGTTTTAATAGAGGAAGTGAACTACTCAGTACCTTAATTGTTCATGTACAAGCTGCTATATTTATGTGTTTACCGTAGTGGACTGTTGCTGGTGTTCTTCGTGTTGGTTTCTTTGCCATCAAACATATGAAAACTGGAGACGAAGTGACATTTGATTACAAGTTTCAAAGATATGGGTAGGATGTGTGCTAACTGGTTATAGTGTTGTGTGACATGGTTTTGGTGCTTCCAGACGGCACGACCAGAAGTGCTTTTGTGGGTCTGCTAACTGTCGTGGTGTTATTGGAGTGCCACCAAAGAACTCTGCAGAAAATCAGTCAGCCAAGGTGGTCGAACCGAAAACTAAAGGTGTGTAGTATTTAAGGTTTGTACTGCTATTCATGTGAAGGGTGGATTTGTTGCCCAATGGGATAATAGTCAGGGAATACCATATGTAACGTTTTTGAGAAGCCAGACTAGCAGTTGTGAAACAAACAGTATAGATGTGTGCTGTGAGCAATTTTACAGTATAGGTAAAATAACATTATATGTACATTTGTTCTTAGAGGCATCACGTGTACACACACACACACACACACACACACACACACACACACACACACACACACACACACACACACACACACACACACACACACACACACACACACACACACACACACACACACACACACACACACACACATGTATGCAACCACATGCATGCACCTACAACAGACTATCATCTTTACAGATTGTGAATGCTATTTTAATTAATGGATAGAAATAGTCAGATGAATCAGCAAGTAAAAACAATTGTTAAATGGCAACAGAAAATCCAGCATTGTCTAGGTTACGTTTGATGTGTAGTTATACCTGACAAATCTATTGGAACAAAGTTGCCACCAAAAAGGAGGAAACGGAGAAAAAAGCACATCGTTCTTGTCTCAGATAGTCAAGAAGAAACAGATGCAGATGCTGAAGTGGAACCTCTTTCATCAGAGCAACCATGTGAAGAAAACTTTGAAGAAGATCTAACATCAGTTAGTAGCCAACAGAACATTTTTCATTAGTTTATAAATGTAGTCAACATTGTTTTGTTTTAGTTTCAGAAAGATTTGCTGGAGCTTATTGGAACCGAGAAGAATTTAAGCAAAGACAGCAGTATCGTTGACTTCTTACGTCTAACATTCAGTGCTGAGACTTTGGATGAACGAATCACTTTGTTGTCTATCTTGCAGGCATGCCAATATCATGGGTTTGTGATTGTTCGTAGATGTTTATGTTTTTCATTAGGCAACTGAAGAGCAATACTGTTTACAGCAGTTCCTTAAGAGGCGGGGACTGAAACTGCTACATGACTGGTTGTCTGATATGACCGATTTACCATTTAAATTCAAACTTGAGGTAGGATACAACATTAGAATCGTTGGTTGATATGGGTCTATTTATGTAGTTGGAGAAATAGGAAACTTGTTATTGTAAGGTGTAGCTTGATCGACATTTTGAAGTCAGACAGTTGCAATATAATATATACATGTGGCCCTACAGATTAGAATGAGCATGTCATACATTGTTAGCCAGTGTTACTTTGTCGTAATTGATTATTATTTGATTTTAGACACCACCTCTACATGATGTTTAACATTTTACAATTTGTTACTTATCTCATTTTGACTTGTGCAACATTTGATAGTTGGCTACATGCAGTTTCAAATTTAACATTTTGATATATTTAAAGATATATGAAACAGTTCAATGGAATTAGTTTGTACTGTTTATGGGACACTGGGTTTTTTGTGTTTGACTTAACATACATTGCCAACTATGTACTTTGCAGTAATTGGTTGTTTGGCATGTATTGATTTTGGAGTTTTTAGTTGTTGAAGACACTCAATCATCTTCCCATCTCAGTAAAGAACACAGTAACTGAGACACACATTCTACCTGTCGTTGAGGAATGGGCTGACTCTCTTATTGGAGAAATTCCTGAAATAACAATGACTTCTGAAGAGGAAGTTCAGCTAGTTTTAGACTTGCAGAGTAAAGATACCAATGTAACCTCAAACAAGTGCAGTATTCCAGCAAAGAACGAAGACAAGGAATCACCAGTTGCTGCAGTGGCAACATCAACTTGTCATTCGTCACCAGGAATTGCAGAGCCACGTCCTAAAGGTAACATAATTAAGGCTGGTGACACTGTGACATGTACTACAGACAAAAGTAATGCTGAGCAACAGAGAGAATCTGTGAATGCTGGAAACTTGCCAGAAAATTCCGACTTACCATTGACCGTTGAACAACCTACGGACAAAGGAAAGCCAACAAGTAGCATGTCAAATATAGGAAACGAGGAAACAGTATCAGCAGATAACAGCGCTGAGTCTGCTTTACAGAAAGGTGTAGAAACAGATACAAGTAGTTATTGCAAGGAGGAACTGAGTGATGTGAATACAAGTCAAGATGAGGTGACATCAACTGAAGACTGTAAGACTGAACAGAGCGCTATCACACCTATTTCCGAAAATAGCAACTTTGATATCAAGGGAGAGTTAAAAGGACTGATTCAGAGCCTCGTGATGCGTGTGGGTGCTGATAATGAGGGCAAAAGTAGCAATACCACTGGAGATGAAACAACTGCAGTAGAAACGACCTGCATTTTGTCAATATCATCTAGGGCTCGAGATGAATTGTCTAATGCAGCAAGAACTGGCAGTGCCGGGAACAAATTGCAAGCTAGAAATGATGTTGATTCTGTTACAGGTAAAGAGCAAAGTCAAGAGAACTCTAATACTGAACATAACGGAAACCAGAGGACAGAGAACAGTGGGTTGAAAGAAATGGATGTTGCTCTTGCTGAAGAGGCTGCAAAACAAGCTGTGTATGTGTTAGCTAGCAAGTTGTTGACAAAGTGGAACCAGTTAGAGGTCGGTGCTGAGAACATACTTGTCTACTTTTCACACATTCATGTCTGTATGAATGTCTGTCCATTTGTGTTAATTTTCTTAGAATGATTAGTAAGCTGACAAACGTTTATGTGGCAAAGTTGCTCAAATCTGTGTAGACTATGTATTTGATAAGAGGTTGCAAATTTTTGGTCTTTTTACTGACCATTCAGTATCGAACACATCATTACTGAAGTTAGTGTTTAATTCAAAATGGTGTTTTAAAATTGAACATTTATTTTATTACATTTGTGTTGCTTTTGGTACGTGTGTTACTGAAGCTAGTGTTACATTTGATTGCTTCGGTACCTCAATACAGCATGTCTTCTAAATGTTTGCTGATCGCATGGATACGTCTCTGTAGTTGAGTAAGTAACTAGTCTCTGTGATGTGTTCTTGTGGTCTTAGGAGAAATATCGCATTCCTAAGAAGATGGCAAAGGTTTGGAAGCTGCATTTTGTAATACTTTTATGTGCTTTATGGTTTTTTCTGGCAGCCTCTGACCCCGTTTCGCCGTCATACTGTTGATACCACGACCGAGGAGTCACCTGGTGAAAGTCCTTCTCCACGCCCTTCCTACTGCTCAGATGATGAGCATTACAGTAGACGGAATAAGCGATCACGCTTTCACAACTTTGAAAGTTTTAAAAACCAAGAAGATTTTACTAGTCAGTTTTACTCAAGAAACACAGGTCAACGAAACAAGAGGCAATCTCGTTGGAGTCGACGGTTCCATAGTCAAGACAGTGATCAGTTACAGTACGGTCAAAGTAAGAATCCAAGGCGTGAGAAGAGGCGGTATTATGACAGCCAAGACAACGATAGCTATAGAAAGAGAAAATATAACCAACAGCAAATACAATATCAATCAATGTATGAGTCGCAGTGTGAACCTCAGTTTTCTTCCAGCTTCTCTGGCAGTACAAGTCAAGAGAATGTGGATATTTCACTTACTGATTTACAGGGCGAAACCTTGGAAGATTCACTTCAGCAGGACCTTCAGCAGCAAGAGACAACTTCAGAGCAGCAACTGATGCTGCAGCAACCACATATGGAGATGCCTCAAAAAAATTTTCAGGTATTGATTCCACAGGAACAACTGCAGCAGCAACAATTGATCCAATCACAACAACAAATGCAGCAGCATCAGTTTATGCAACAACAGCCAAATGTTTCACAGCCTTTATTGCCGGTTTTTCAAACACAGCCTATTGTTGCAGTTAATCAGCCAAATAACATTATTGCACCAGCACAACCTGTTCAATCACAGTTACTTTCAGGTTTGCCTCAACTTCAGACGATTCAGTCACTGGCTGAATTTCAGTCTCAGTTTATGAGAGCAAAAACACAGCGACCACCTCTCCTTACTCAGCCAAATGCTTTTCAAGTGCCTAATGTGCCTCCACCTCCTGGTCCAGGGATTGGCATAGGGACGATTCCCAGTCAACCTGGCATTAGTTTTGTTCCACAGGTTCCTCATCGGATGCCATTGCCAACAGCTTCTTCGATGGGTGGAGTTCGCTTCTTGCCTCCTACTATTTCTGCTATGAATCCAGTGCTGGGTGGATTTATGACTAACCCATTTTCTGTTCCACCTCCCATGCCACTGAAATCGCAGCAAAGTACTACCATACCGGCAACAATTTCCACACTGCCCGTTCCTGTATCATCAGCTTCTATAGCAAGTGTTGCTACATCTAAGATTGACAACCAGTCAGAGTCAATGCAGTTAGTTGGCTCAGATAGTGATTCTGCAGGTGAGAAGTCACAGTCTCCACCGCCACCCCCATTGCCTAGTCACTGGCGTTCAGCAAGTGATGCAGATGGCAGAACATATTATTATCATGTCAAAAACAGGTGATTATTTTATCAGAGTGTGTCTGTTGCTATTGAGTGTTACAATTTGTGAATGTTGTAGGGTTAGTCAGTGGGAGTTTCCTACTGAAGCACCTGGATCTACGTCAGATGCAAAGCAGAAACAGCGAGATGAAGACAATGCAGCAACAGGTTTTTCTACCACTCCAGTCACAAGCCATGAGGTAAGACATAATGTTTGGTATGGTGTGACAGTATTGTTATTTGGTTTTATTTTTGTAGGTGACATCAACATCAGATGCACAACAGAAGGCTTATAATATAACGCCTGATGCTAATGCTGCATTAGAGACATGGCGTAAGTCTTTATCTAGTATAATATGACTGACATTACAATGTTGTAGACATTTTAACTGAATCTGTTAACTAAACCCGTCTGCCATATTCCTGTGTTTTAGTGAGTTATCTGATCTGCTTGTGTTTGTATGTGTACATGTATGCATGCATGCATGTAATTATGTATGATTATTACTGTTCTCTGTGGACATGCTATCTGTAATAACAATGTGTGTACGTGTGTGTGTGTGTGTGTGTGTGTGTGTGTGTGTGTGTGCGCGTGTGTGTGTGGGCACACATGCATGGATGTATGAGTGTATGTATATTTGTTGGTGTGTGTAGTAGTAGTTATGTGTATATTTTTAGAAATGGCACTTATGGAAGAATCATCACTGGTAAAGAAGAAAGAATCATCACTTTCAGAAAAGGATGCAACGTCCAAGGCAAAAGAAGCTTTTCGAAACAAAGTAAAGACATTCTCATTGTTTTTAGTGTTTATGCTTAATTACTGTTCATGCTAATTTTGTTTGTGTGGCAAAGGTGTCACAAGTTGTCGTCCAATGTCTGAATCAGCATTATCGACCAGACTGTTCTCGAGGTCGTATTGAGACATCGGAAGATTTCAAACATCTTGCCAAGAAGGTGTTTGTCTTTGTACATGTTTGTCTGCCTTTTTATCTGTGTCTGTGGACTATGTATGTATGTATGTCTTTATAGCTGTTGGTATGTCTGTTTGTGTTTATCCATCTTTAGTATTTGTTTGTTTGTTTGTTTGTTTGTTTTGTTTTGCATGGGTGTTGGGAAAGGTATGATTCTTGTTTAGCTGACATACGGAATCATGGAGAAACACACAAGAAACATCAAGCAAGGGTTTATGCCAGAGTTTACCAGTGGGACAAAAAGCAAAATTCATGACTATGTCAAGACATACATGAAAAAGTATGGTGAGGTGTATCGTAGGAACTAGCACTTCTAGCAGCTGGACTTTTGCCGACTTTTCTAAGTGTACACAACAGCAGTCACGTGATGTTCAATTTCTTAGTTTTTCTTCGATCAGACATTTCTTATGCAACTTGACTTCAAATTGGAGTAGTACATATACACAATACCACCTGAACACAAACTACAGCAGAAACTTCTGATGTGCTTTTATTCATTAACAGTGTGATATTTCACATGCTAGCAGTGTCTAGTGTTAATTAAGTTATAATTAACCAACCTGGTGATAACTGTCCTGTATGCTCAATAATGTAGCTATGTACAATAATGTCTGAACATGCTTCCATGGCTACGACTTCTGTTGTTCTGGTATGGTTATGAATGCGAACACAATGACATACATGCATAATGCTTGGTAATGTCATTCTAGTAATCTCTCATCCATTCAGACCATGTGTATGATCTGGTGACTGTTCCTCTAAACATACTACTATCTACATATCTGGTGACTACTATACTGACCAAGGAATACAATGTTGTGTTTATTCACATAGACCTTACAGAATTTGATCTATATCAACTTTGCCAAATCTTTCAGTATCTCGTTATGACTTGTTATACTATAATGTGCCTGTGTTGCTAGAACTCATGCAGTCAGTTGATATACTCAATAGAAACAGATGCAACTAGAGGCATGTGTTGAGCCAAGTTGTGCTTGGAAATATGGTAGTGTACAGTAGCTAGTATCAGTATGCAGTGATGTGGGTGTGGCAGGAAGTATAGCGTGTAAGAAAATCTTTACTCAAACATACTACATTCAACCATATTTTAAACGCGTGTGATTGTAGTAAATGATAATAACCTAATAAAGCGGTATTCTGGGTTTACCAAATATGGTAGATCATGTGATGTTGACGTCACCACTCGTGGAGTCCCGGGGGTGGTGTGCGGCCGGTCGGGGAGTTGTAGAAGTGATTTTCGTTGTTTTCTCCGTCGTTCTCGTCATCCTAACCAAAACTCGTCAAGATATACTCTCACCTAACTCTTGAGTCTTTCCCTGTGCTCTCCTTTCCTCTCCGTCGCCTCGAACTGAAGCACGTGCTACCCAAGGACGTCTGGGTGTGGACCAGCAGAACGCGAGTTGATCAGACGCGCCATCAACGGGACCTTCCGACCAATTTCGCCGCACTTAATCGTGGTACGTCGACATAGAATTTGCATTGGGTATCAATCGGAATTTTTGGCCTCATTCAACGACGTTAGTATCGTCTGACTTCCTTGAGTGAACTTTCATCGTTTTTTTTGATATGAGCAACGAAGCCGGACCGCACCATGGGGCTTCTCAGCGGACAGTGGAAGCGTCTGCATTGAATGAGGTACGTTTATTGCGAAAATGTGAGGTTCTCAGCGCCTGCGGAGCGTTTTGTGTCTGTTGGACCGCTCAGCTGAGGCGCGCACGCTATGGTATTTGTCTGTTGCACGTTGGCTCCGGTATTCAGTCATTAGCTTGATTTTGACTGGTTGCTAGGCAAGTTGATTGGCTGGTTTTCAGGAGTTGTGAAAGAATTTGTGCGAACCCTTTGGCATGTTTGTCTCTTCGTTTCTGTTGGGTGACTGTGTCTTTTCAGCCGTTTCTTGTTCAACATTCTGTCATTTCATCGGGTTTATGATTGGTTGCTAGGTAAGTTAGACAGGCAGCCTTTTACCGCCGTGAAAGGATTTCTACGGATCTGTCAGTCACGTTTTCTGGGATTCTCTGACACCGGAAGTCCCAAATTGGTGACTGTTCTCTTAGCGTATGTTTTGATTCCTCCCTAGGTGAAAAAATTGCTTTAGCGTTGATTCTGTTCTTTTTTGCTGTGCACTGCCTGATGTACTGTGGTATCATTTACAGTATACGTATATTGTTGTTGAATGTGTTGCTGGTGGCTATACCATGCAGGAATTAATTATTAACAGAGAAGGACAAGAGTTCTGTTGTATGTAGGCAACTGAGAGCGTATGGTTATGTGTCATGGTCGGACCGGACAGTACTCCAACAGAGTCCAATTTGCAAATTATTTATTTTGTTTTACTGACATTTTTGTTGTAATTGTTTGGCTGTTATTTGTTATGTTTGTTCACTACCTATTCCCTCCAAGCTTCCAAGCCCTATGTGGCTGGGTGGCTGTTACCAGCATGACTAGGTCTAAGCTATGATATGTCACTTGTCATCATACAACAGAGTGAGCCATTATGTTATGACATCATCTAACAGTATGCTTCCTTAGTAGCTGTCTTTTTACATGTATACCCCTCAACATGTCAAAGGTGTTCTATGTAGACTAAAGAGGCAGATAAAACTTTTATCAGCGGATACTTCGTGTGATGTTAGTGCCACGTGCCATGTCTTTAGATTAGAACCAACCACCAACCCACAGATAGGCAATGCACACCATTCACAAATTTATTTTTAGTATGTATTATAGAAGATCATGTAGTTTAGCGATGAGGAACAGAAGAAACATAAAAAGCTGGGTTTGGTAACATTTTGAAAGAACAAACTAGTCAGGTGGATGGATTTGTTTTTGATTCTATGAACAATGCCTCTTCTTCATGAAGCCAAGTCCATTCGTCATGAAGCCAAGTCTGTTGATAGCACACATGCATGTTGGATGACATGAGCACATCAACAGCACTTAGTCACTGCTGGCTACAAGACTGTAGGTAGCCTGAGCTTCTGATTGACACTGGAGGAAGTACAACAACAACAGGGTGCACATACCAACTTTTATGCTTTACAGGGGCGGCGGAGCGAGTTGAAAGTTGAGGGGGCTGAAAGGGTAAACATTACAGAAAGCAGAAATTCTACAGCATAAAGTTGATAAAGTTGGGGGGGCTCTAGCCCCCCCAGCCCCCCGGCTCCGCCGCCCCTGCTTTACATGAAGCTGCACTTTATCTCCTAATCGGGTGTCTTATTTTGGAGGCTGTGGAGGTGGCACGTTGACATCATTTAGCTAATTGCCAATGTCTATTGGTTTTGTGAGACTCACAAGCAAGGCACGCGCTGTTGCTCAGCCCGATGCAGAGGACAATAGAAAATGTTTGCTCACCACGAATGAGCATGAGCAAGAAAAGTACACAGATAGGCAGGATTATGTCAGTCTAATTTGTATTTTATGGAACCACCAAAAAGCAAACTAACAGAAAGCTTGATACAGAAGATAACTAACTAACTGCCCTTATGTTTAGTGTCGCAATTTACCAGACCTACTACAGTCTTCCAGTTTAGACTACCCATATGTCAATATGGTGGTGTTTATTTCTTGTTACAGCATTTTGTCTTGATGTTGTCTACGTTTTTGTTGTTTTACTTTACAAACATGGTCAAGGTAGGAAATCCATGTGGTAGGTTATTAGGCCCCCTATCCTTTTACAGAAGTGATAATTGTTGTTGTTGATGCCCAGAGTATCTGGGTATTTCTCAGAAGTGGGTTGGTAGCATGGAAGGACCATTTACAAAAGCTAACTAGACAACATAGTCACATTACTTGGTTCTAAGACAATATTGGTTACTACTAGTGTCATTTTAGTGTCATTATTAGTGAGTTATTGCTTTTTATTTATCTCAAACTTATAATAGCAGCTTTTTGTGCCTTGATAATCACGCATCTTAGGCAACTTCGAGCTCATTTCATTACTTTGGTGAATAATCGACTTCCTTGGTTGGTAAACAGTGATTCCTCTCTTTAATACTAGTCCCTGTAGGGACTTACAAGTTTGAAATGAGGCCATGCGGTG